>NW_007726986.1:275931-313707 GCF_000696425.1 Galeopterus variegatus | reverse complement strand
TAGTCCTACTCATATTTCAGTAGTCAAAGTAGTAGTAGTAGTCGCAAGTTCTCAGGGTTGGAGATCTGTGGCTTTAGCATCCTGGATGCCAGTCTTCATGTTTTCTCAGTGACAGGAAATTCCCCTGGTTTTAATCCCCTGGTTCCTGAGTGTTGCACTCTCCTGCTTCCAACCTGATCTTTTAGGTGCTTGCAATTTTGTCGAATTCTCATAAATCCTTTGTTACCGTTTTTTTTTGTTTTTTGTTTATAGGAAAAAATTCTTTTTTGTAATCTATATAATGTCTTTATGGTTTACCAAGACACTTCTGTGTAACTCCACAGTGAATGTTAGGAATTAAGTTTAGGGAAGGGGAACACAGTTTTGGAACACTATATGGAAACACAAATAATCCTTTCAGATGTCAGGACGTGTTACTAATTATATTAAAATATATTTAAATTTATTTGCAATGAAAAGTTGCCTTTGATAAAGATGTTAAATTAAAAATTATATTTTAACTTGTATTCAGCGTCAGTGAAGTGTTTTGAACTTCATTTATATTTTAGTGAAGGGAGAGGAAAATGTTCAATCAGAAGTTACTTTTGGTAATTTTAATACACCGGATATCATTGGCACATATTGTGTACTATCAGAATTATATATCAACTTCCCCTTTTCCTACCTAGTGGGAGTTAATTTATAAAACAACATGTTTTTTCTATGGGTCAAACACTGATATTAGGACAGATTTTTATAATACTGCTCTGAGGTAGCTGAAGCTAATGTTATTAAACACAAAACCATGTGGTAGATCTGAGTTTTTTCTTGCTAATTCATGTATAATGGAGGAACCTATATGCAGTACAATTTTAGAAATTATAGCTTTTTGTAACCTATATTTTCAACATGACGCAGACATCACATAATTGTCCTATAGAGGTTAGAGTAATTTTATTGCTGTATTAACCTAACAGTTGCTGGAGTATGATGGCTCTCAAAAAAATAAGATTGTGATTATGATTTTAAATGTCTTTGGTTTTGGAAAAAGCTAGCTTTGGGGACTTCTTCATTGTTTGTTTTAGAAAAAGACACTTGATCTATTTGAAACATATATTTTATCTCATTTCATATTACTGGAGTTTCTTTTAAAGTAATTCGGTGTATTATCATGATAAGGCCTAAATTCCCTTTTTCTAAATAGAAAGTAACTTATTTTACTGACTTATTTTAGTTAGATGTATACGATGACATTAGATTTAACAAGGTCAACTCTCCATTACAAACAGCAATGAAGGAGAAACAGTGGTGCAGGAGATACAAAACTTTTTCATTCTGACTTTTGGAAGACATGTTTTTTATAGCAAACTGACCTTTTTAGTGGAGTTTATGGGTAATATTAAATTTGGTTTTTACTCACCTATTGACAGGAAGAGATTGGCAGCCTAAAACCATGGTAGCTCGAAGAGTGTTTGGCATTAGCTTTTTCCTTTTTCTTTAGAGAATCTACAGGTAAGAGTTGTCTATACCAACAAAAAGATAATTAAGTACTTCATAAGTACAGGGTTATGTGAAAGTGATTCATAATTAGTGTGAATATGTTCCAGATTCTGTTAATGACCATTCCAATGTCATACAGTGTATCTATTTTTATGATGATGTTTTGTGATTCTGTTACACAACTACTTTATAATTTTACTGAGGGTGATGTCTATTGAAGTAATCCTTAAACATGCTATGTGTGATGATATATGTGTGTGAAACATCAGTGTGCAATATTAATTTCTCTATATACATGCCCAAATTATTAGTTCCTTCGGTGGATCTGGTAAACCCTTGGAAAAAGAATGAGAATTTTGAGAGATTATGTGTATTTGATTACATTCTGAAATGGAGCATAATGCCATCTTCCTCTGGCTCTTTTTTTTTTTTTCCAAAGATGACCAGTAAGGGGATCTTCACCCTTGACTTGGTGTTGTTAGCACTGCACTCTCCCAAGTGAGCTAACCAGCCATCCCTATATAGGGATCTGAACCCATGGCTTTGGTGTTACCAACACCACACTCTTCTAAGTGAGCCATGAGCCGGCCCCTCTCTGGCTCTTTTGATGACTTTTTTTTTATGACTATGATTGAGGTAAAGGCCATATACAACATCTGAGCACAGGAAAAAAACTGCTGTACAGAGAAAGATGGTAGGCTAGTATGAATGGGGCTATGTTTTAGCCCCATGTATTAAATAAACCATGTCCTGAATACAACTTATTAGTGTTTAATTGCTAAAGATCATTCCAGATTTTAGCCACCATGGTATTAGGCTGCCAATTAATGGACCCTAAGTCCAGTAGTTGATTTAATGAGTGTTGATTGAAGGCCAACCTTGTGCCTAGTACTTTGTTAGGTGCTAGAGATACAAAGATGAATAAGTCAATCCCTGCCCTAACGGAGCTCAGAGTCTAATGAGGGAGAAACAGTTAAACAAGAGGTTACCTAAATACATCATGATAAGTGTGATAATGGAGGTATAGAATAGGTGCCCTTTGAGTACAGAGAAGGGCCTTGTCTTAGATCTTCTTCTTTATAAGCAGCTTGTCTTACTCTTAGAAATGCAGAAATGTCAGAACTTACTAGGAATTACTTAGACTCTTTTTTTTTTCTTTTTCTTTTCCAACTTGATACAGGGCAGTAGGAACTCAAGTAGGTACTTATGTGTATGACTTATTTGCAGGCAGTCCTACGATGTCTAGAAGGTTTAGATAGAATTGGCAAAACTTTTTTCACATTTTTTTTTTCTTTTGCCCATTCAGACCTAGAGATGCTTATGGCTTCCTGATGTTGCTAGCCTGAGGGTACACAACCATCCTTTGCTGCTTTCCCTAAACCCTGCTTATGCCTTTGAAAATGGTTCCTTCATTAAATTCTCTTGAATACCTTATTTGAATGTGCTGTTTTTGCCAGGACCGTACTGTGTCCACAACAGGTTTGAGGTGGCTTCTCTTTGTGTGCTACACACCAATTGCAGCTGCCCTTAATTACAGATGCAAACAGAAGCCCAAGGGCTCCAGTGTTGGCTTTCTTGGGAGGGAGAAGGATATGGTTCCCTCAGCATGCTCCGAATGTGGTATCACCATTATTCCAAATCAAAGCCATTAGATATAGGATAAAATCTGGATGCAAAAACACTGGCAGCCAATACTAGGTGGTTGTGGAATCCCTGTTACTTGTTCTACCAATTATGCTGTATGCCATCACCATAATGCTGACATTCGTCTACCCCTTAAATATGCCCCTAAAGAGTAATCCTTTTTCTAACTCCCAATCCGGGTCCCTTCCTCAAGAGAAAAAAAATAAAATGTTTTAGAAAGATTCTCACTTGCTAAATAGCCTCCAGCGTTTTGGGCCTTTCCTTTTCTCCTAACATGTATATTTGTTCATTCACTGATTATTCAGCACACACTTGTTGATTATTGCGTCAGTGCTGGGCTTTGTTTTAGGCACTGAAGATAAAAATAAGTAAATAAACAAATGGCACACATGCCTATCTGGACCACTTGCCATTTCAGCTTCTATTAACTTCTGTTAAGGAAATTTCTTTTGCTTCTGATGAAAGTTTATTGGTTTTATTTTGTTCTATTTAACTTTAAAAAAAAAAATTGCAGACATAGATAGAGGGAAGGAATCTCAAAAGATGAACAAAAATTTGTCAAACTGGCATATTCTTGGGTCACACTGGTATCCTGTTGCAAGGCTTTTTCTTTCTTTAAATGGGTAGTTTGGAACAAAAGTAGAGGCCTGGAGGAAATTGCTACTATTTGGCTCTAGTTGGTTTTGTACCAGTTGAGTTTTAACTTAAATTTACCTTGATTGGAATAGATAGAGGATGGAAATGTTCAGAGAACTTTCCCTCTATAAATTTTATGAAATGTAAATTCTTTCTTTATATTCTTTTTGAGTTACATCCTTTCGGAAACTCATGGACATGCTGTGAATCTTTATAAATCTCTTTCTCGTTTAGTCATTTTTTGGTTGAGCTCTACCGAAGTTTCCAATGCGTTACTCGGTTTGGGGAATTATTCTGATTCTTTTGGATAAGAAATTGAAGTTTAAATTGTTAATGTTTATCCTATTAAAAAAAAGAGAAGTTGACAGCAAAAGTCACTAAACTCCCAGATTTTAAGTGAACTAGTTAACGTCTAGCTTCAATTTTTATGGAAAGGAATTTGGAATGTTAATTGTCTCCTTCCTCCTAATTTAGGTGCCTTACTTCTGTATTTGGGATGGAAATATACAGTCTGTACAATAAGCTAATTAGGGATTATATAGACACTGTTTTGTCTCTTTTTAATTTTCTTTTTAAAAAAATTTTTTTTATTATAAGCATATTCTTTATTACAAGTTAAAAATTCAGAGATTATGAATGCTGATTACACGAAGCTTTCTTGTCTTTCCCTCCGTCCTTCTTTCTCCTTTTACCTTCTTTTTCATTTTCACTTCCTCCTGTTTTCATTCTTCCCTTCAACCTTCTTTCTGTTTAGCTTTAAAATACAGGTGGCTTAGGCAGAGTTGTTTTTTACTTAACTGAAACGAGTCTAAAATTGGGAATGACTTGTTCTTTATAAACTATGTGTTTTCTTTAAAATATTAGAGGGACAGCTCTAATATTTTAGTGATGGACTGTTGACCCAGACTGCCTAGATTCAAATTCCAGCTCTTCCATTTACTAACTGTGTGACCTTGGAAAAGTTTACTCTTTTTGCTTGTGTTTCCTGAGCTGTATAATGATAAAAATACCTACCTCATATAGTTGTTGTGAGACTTAGATGAATCAATATGTAAGGTACTTAGAGAAGTGCTTTGCACTTAATATGCATGATATCCGTTTGTTAAGCAAAATAATCCTCCATAATCCTACTACCTATAAAATAATTGAATTAGAAATAACATCAGCTAGTTTTGTATTAGTGACAAAAATGCTCACAAACTCTAAAACATTTCCTATGAGTATTCATGAAATGCCTTTGAAGCTTAGTGTTTTATCAGTCATGTGTAAAAACCACATATGTGCTCTCTAAGTAGCGGTAATCCCAGCCATGATAGAAATTCATCTGTATAGGCCTGTGGTACAGTGTAGTTGAACAAATGGACTAACAGTTTATTCAGTGATAAATCCTGAATTTCAACTTACTCCAGAAAATGGTGTTAGTTACAGCCTAGTCACTTTCGCTATTTTCTTTACCCAGGTCTTGGGAATGGTTACTCACCTTGTAAAGTTAATATTCCTTAAAACTTTTGAACGACCTTAATTATACATCCTCATTTGCATAAATTCTATTTTTTGAGTTCCTCTATGCAATTAAGCAGGCAGCAAAGAAAAATTATTGTGTAATACCTCTCCATACCTTCTCTCTCTTACCCTGGTTTTTCAAATATTTATTTTGAAGGGCCGGCCCGTGGCTCACTTGGGAGAGTGTGGTGCTGATAATACCAAGGCCATGGGTTCGGATCCTATATAGGGATGGCCAGTTAGCTCATGAGCATGGTGCTAATAACACCAAGCCAAGGGTTAAGATCCCATTACCAGTCATCTTTTTTAAAAAAACAAAAAAACCCCAAATATTTATTTTGACATATGTTAACCTGAAATTATTTTTTATGTTGTGTGAGCACAATGTTAAGTTTTTAAAGTATCTGACTTTGCATCATCTTTCATTTAATTATTTACTAACTTCATATTATGTGCTTGGTACAATATTAGGAGCTAGAAATACTGGTGTAAAAAAGATAAGGTCTCGGGCCGGCCTGGTGGCGCCCTGCTACAGTGCGCCGCTTGGGAGTGCGGTGGCGCTCCTGCCGAGGGTTCGGATCCAACATACAGACCGGTTCCCGCTCACTGGCTGAGCGAGGGGCAGGCGCGGCACCAAGGGTTGCGATCCCGTTGCCGGTCCCGGTCCGGTACGGGCGCGACACTGAGGGTTGCGGTCTGTTGCCGGACATGAAAAAAGACAAAAAGGAAAGAAAAAAAAAAAAAAGATAAGGTCTCTGTACTAATATATGACAGTTACTTATATTTGTAAAGGCTATGAAAGAATTAAAACAGGGTTATAAGATGGTGAGACTTTGGGGGACTGCAATTTCAGGGAAGGCTTTTCTGAGGAGGGAATATTTGAATTGAATGATATTTGAATTGAGATTTAAGGATGAAATTGAGTTGGCCGTGGAGGAGCTGGGACAGGATTCCCAGCATAGGAAAGAGCAGGTGTTGAGTACCAAAGGAGGAAAAGGCATTTTGTAACAGAAGAGGGGTCAGTGTGTTGTCGGGGAGGGCTCAGTGTGGATGGAATATGGTATGCATCTGTGGTATTCTTAATAGTGAATTTTGTAACTTTTATTTCCAAGAGTCAGAGTGGATAATGATAATAACTGACATTTATTTGGTACTCTCTGGGCCTGGTGCAGCCTATTCAGTCTCTCCACAAGTTGCTCAGGTAGGGTAGCTTTGTCATCTCCGTTCTGTAGATGATGGAACTGAGGCCTAGGGTGGTTGAAAAACTCACCCAGGGTAACCCAGTTGAGAAGTGGTATGGTCAGGAACTAGGTATTGCACTTTTGAGGATTATAACTTTTTTTTTTTTTAAAAGATGACCGGTAAGGGGATCTTAACCCTTGACTTGGTGTTGTCAGCACCACGCTCAGCCAGTGAGCGAACCGGCCATCCCTATGTGGGATCCGAACCCGGGGCCTTGGTGTTATCAGCACCGCACTCTACTGAGTGAGCCACGGGCCGGCCCAGGATTATAACTTTTGAATGCAGATTGATTTGTCCAGATTTGGGAAAGGTTGTAATAAATGGGGATGATGAGGAAGGAAGGATTGGGTGAATTAGTTGGCTGTAAAAGCAATGATTATTTTAGGTGGCCTAAATGTTTTATGATAATCTTAATCCTACTTAGTTATGTTGTAGTTTGAGTCCATTTCTGCTTACCATATTTTGAGTGTGTGTCTGTTGTTTAAAAGAGGCACTTTAATTTTTTATAACTCCAACTCCTAATTACTATTAAGAGTTAGCAAAGTGGGTATATCATACTGGAGGATATAATGAATTTGCCCTGTTCAGGAACATGCCCTTATACTTTTTCTGATAAAAAAAATGATGTTGTTGTAGGCATTCCTTCTGAGTCTTCACAAGAAAGGAAGACCTTTATCCTTCCCTTATTTCAAGTGAATCATGTGTATAGAGTTCACCTTTGATAGTTCATTCCTGCAGATATAGTTAGAACCTTGTGATTTAGTCTTCAGTTGTCATGGCTTGTTTCCTGAGTCTTTTTCAGGGTGGGGTGTCTAGGAAAATGACATATAGGAAATGTGTAGTGGATGAGCTCTTCAGTTAATTGGCAGCTTGTTAAGCCACATTCTGCCTTGCTTTTTGGTTTATTTGCGTCAGCAGTAGGAGAGATGGGTTGGCTGGTTAGGTGCTAGAGAGGTAAATGAGAAGAAAACTTTTGTTTATTGGATGCCTAGGATGTGCCTTTGGTAAATGTTTATGTACACTCATGTAGTCATCACAAAACTCTTTGAGGTATATAGTATTAGCCTCGTTTTATGCCCTACCTCTAGAGATACAAAAATGGGTAGAAAAATAAAACCCTTGGATTGTGATAATACTGTATGATAAATTATTGAGTGCCTGTTATATCCTAGCACTGAAATTACTGAGAAGTTAGTGAGACAGTGTCTCCATCCTCAAGTGCTACACAGAGCCTTGTAAGGGGAGATAGGCAGGTATTTTAAGGAAGTCTATCTTTATTTCAAAACAATTTCCCCTGAGACCATTTCTCTTACTTTATAGAAGAGATGATGTAAACCTTTGAGATCATTACTTTTGGCTACTGCTAAATTCTGGAAATAATTCCTGTAGATAGTTCAGAAGGATACCAATACATCCACATTACTAGGTGAAAATGCTGTAATATGGGTGCTTAGAAAGTATGTGACACATGGTAGGCATTCAGATATTTGTTACATGAATGAATAGGCAATATACTTGAGTCATTTGCTATTCTGGGGTTTGGATTCTACCTCCATCTACTACTAACTATGTGACATTGGGCAGGTCACCTCAACTCTTTACGAGTTTCCTTATCTAATGAGGAAAAAGGTGATGCTAATAGTGCCTTCCTCATAGTGCTGTGAAATTAGATGAGATAATGTATGAGACAGTGTATGTGAAGTGTTTAGCATAGTCCTGGCATTCAAATGTTGCTGCTATTCTTACCATTATCATTATTAAGCTAATAAACCAATTTGGTACTATTGACACAGTTTGCTATTTAAGTGTGCTGTTCATGTGCTGGTGACCTTTCTTTTGGAACATTATTTAGTGTAGTCCTAGCTAAAGTTTAAACAGCATTGAAGTTGGAATCTGGTTCATATTTCAATTTCCGGTGCCCAGATCATTATGGGAAATGCTTTGATTACTTCTAACCTATATCTTTCTGGAATCAGATACCTCAGCTCGATTGTACTTCTAGAGGCACAGAATTCCTCCAGTTCATAGGCAAGGTACCAAAGTGAATGTTGGAAAGAGACCAGCAAACTAGAAATAGAAATAAACAAAGATATGTGTGAGGTGGGAATGGCCTGATTTGGATAATCATAACTTCTCTTAGTACTTAGCTCCTAAAACATGAAGATTTTGTTTCTTGAATATAAACTGGTCAAGAGGTAACTTAAAGTACAACTTGAATGAGCTAAACATACCAGTTCTCATCATAACTTCTTTTTTTTTTTTGTCTTTTGTCTTTTTCCGTGTCCGGCAATGGATCGCAACCCTCAGTGTTGCCCCCGTACCGGACCGGGGACCGGCAACGGGATTGCAACCCTCGGCGTTGCTCCCGTGCCTCGCTCAGCCAGTGAGCGGGAACCGGTCTGTATGTGGGATCCAAACCCTCGGGCGGGAGCGCCGCCGCGCTTCCCAAGCGGCGCACTATCCAGTGTGCCACCGGGCCGGCCCCATTGATTAATAAAATTTATCCTTTTTTCTTTCCATAGAGTTTAAGAAATAGATATATATGTAATGATCACACCCATTTCTGGTGTTCTGGGATAGTCCTAGTTTTAGGTAATTGTCTTCTTTGGAGATGCGGCTTGTTAAAATATGACTAAATGTAATTAAAATTCATACTTTTATAATATTTTTCCTTAAAAACATATGATTTTTTATGATACAAATGATATAAATATGGTTTTTAAAAACACACTTATAAAAAATAACATCCGAATTGATTTGTAAAGTATTCCTAGCATTAATTGTGCAGTGCAGCAGAGGCAAGTGGCATTTGTTGTATTTTACTTTTTTCAAAGGGCATGGATAAGACAAAGGAGTTTTAAATGTGTTCCTTTCCAGATATTGTCTCTGTCTGACCCAATGGCCCAGCTGGAGAAAAGGTTTCTTAAATAGTGATACTATCAAAACTTGTTAGGCAGGTTATGGGTAATGCTCAATGTTATAGCTAGTGTTGGATTGTGTATTGAAGCTTACTTTATGTCCCACATGTGAGTGAAATTCTAAGTGCTGCCATTGAGTGTAGTCTAATCACTAAGCAAATCATAAAGCAAATACCTTTTATGAAGATAAGTTCTTGCATAGACTTTTCCCCCTTGCTCAGGACTTGACATTGTAGATGATTTTTCAGTGAATACCAATTTGTTTATTAATTCCTTTATTTAAAGGAGTTAAAGTGTGATCTAAAACTAGTGATCAAAGCAGTTGGTTTGAAAGTCAGATTCTGGTCTTGCCCCTACTACTCTGATCTCTTAGACAAGATCACATGGCTGCTTCATTTAGTCATATGTAAATTATAATGAGAATAATGTCTGCCTGCCTATCTCTCAGGATCATAGTGGTAAGACAGCCTCACTTATTAAGGTGAGTCAGTTGTACTGAAAGTATTGGAGCAGTTGACACCAGTGGACTCAGGGTAGGAAGACAAAGAACACATGGTGTATTAAGCATCTGCAGCAGACTTGTAGGAGATCAGTTTTTATAAAGCTAGCCTGGCCAAGAATGGAGTGAGTATTGCTGTCAGAAGAAAATAGGAAAAAGCTGAAGACTGATTGAAGTATTTAGAAAGTAGGGGCCGAGCCCATGGCGCACTTGGGAGAGTGCAGCGCTGGGAGCACAGCAGTGCTCCTGCCGCAGGTTCAGATCCTATATAGGGATGGCCGGTGCTCTCACTGGCTGAGCACGGTGCGGCCGGTCTCAAAAAAGGACAAAAAAAAAAAGAAAGTAGTAATATGGGAAAATGGGGACTGATACAGAAGTAATGTAGGCCCCTTGTTTGAGTTTCTTCATTTGCTATACATAGGTACACGACTTTATCTGTGACCAAGTGGCTCATGAAATTTTGCAACTCCTTGAGTATTCCTGTGTCAGTCATACTGTGAGAAATGGTGACACATGCTACCTTTAGAAGCCGAAGCAGAATATAATTTGGTCACATTTACTGAAGTTTCAGCAAAGAGGGATTTTCAGTTTTTAAAAATGATAAAGATTAATATTCACCAACTATTTAAACGACAACATAAACAAAGAAACCACAATTCTAACCTAGTCTACTGAATGTCAAGAGACTGTCATCTGTATCAATAGCCGTTTGTCTTCTGATACCAGCAGTCTGTCACATTGTTTTGGCAAAGATATCCTGACATACCAAGGGCATCTTTTCTAACATTGTAATCTACTTGTGACCTGCAGAATAATAAATAGGAGAGAGACATTCTTAGGCATAGAGTAATTACATCATTTAAACTGTGTTTCTATTTTCCTTAGTACTAGTCTGACAGTTTGTGAGCAAATTAATGATTAGAATGGAGAGACTTGAATGTTACTGTGTGGCTATAGTTGGCAGAATGATTATTACTATGTAGGGCACTGGGATATAGATATCATTGAACAGTTAAGGATTTTTACTTATCCTATTGCTGTGGAGACCCAACATCAATTAAAAATATATGCACCAGGATTAAAACAACATGGCCAAAGTTGTAAGAAAATCCTATGTAAGAGCCGTATTCTTTGTTAATAATTTAAAACTTTCATTTAAAAGCATTGAGCTATTCAATAGTCATGACAAAATTTAAACTCAAGGGAGCCTGTGTAGCCTACAGCCCCGATATGGGCTTTGGCTAAATAAGTTTCTTCTTGATAAAAAGGGAGGCAAAGAGGACAGTGGGAAAGGAAAATTAAAAAAAAAAAATGAGAGAAGTAAATATTGCCAGTTTGGTGTATTTGTGCCTTCCATGAGGGATTCAGGAGAGGATGAAGCTTCTTTGAGAGGAAGGAGGATGATAATTAGTCATGAGGATGTGCTTCACAAGGCCTGAGATTGCTGCCCAGTAAACAGAGGTTGTGGTGGAGATTTTAATTTTCTTTTTTTTTTTTCCCTTTTTATCTTTTTTCGTGTCCGGCAACGGATTGCAACCCTCAGTGTCGCGCCTGTACCGGACCGGGACCGGCAACGGGATCGCAACCCTCGGTGTCGCGCCCGCACCTCGCTCAGCCAGTGAGCGGGACCGGTCTGTATGTGGGATCCGAACCCTCGGCGGGAGCGCTGCTGCACCCCCAAGCGGTGCACTGTAGCAGTGCGCCACCGGGCTGGCCCGATTTTAATTTTCAATTGGATAAGGGCCACATTTATAGTAATTTAACTTTCCTGAAGTAAGGAATTTGTCCTTCAGGTTGCTCAGTTACTTACATGTCTATATTTAGGATTTACCAGGAAAAAAAGGGAGATCACTGGAAGAACTTGGTGGTGGTTGCCCTTATTTCATGTACTCAGACTTTTCATGATTAAGAATGAAATACTTGATTTGGAAGACAGTATAACTTGGTTGAATATTTTGAAAGTTAAAGTCATAATAAAAGCAGAGGAGTTTGAAAGTTTGAACCAGCTAATATGTTACAGTTGATATGGGGCTAGCAATAGGTGTGTTTTAGTGAATTGTCTGAATATAATTCAGGAAAAGGTGTTTATATTATAGGAGATAAAGACATATTAATATTTCTTATAATAGAGGATGTAAATGGGTACTTTTTGAGTGGGCTAGCTTTATATCTATGCAAGCTATGATTACCCAAAATAAGAGGGGAACAGACTTGTACCATTTTAAAGAGCTTAGAATACCAGAGTGACTCTTATTTTTAATATCAACAGAACTTTATTAAGATATTTTGTATTTTATTAAGATACAAAACAAATTTCCATTTATTTTTACTAATGTATGGAAATTTTACAAAATTCTTTTGTATTTTTGGGATGCATGAAGGTTGAGTATGGACACTGGAGACATACAGGTCTGAGTTTGAATCTCAGTTCTGTCACTGACAGCTTGGGTAAGTCACCTAAGTTTACAACTTAATTTTTTTATCTGAAGAGGACAGGGGCTTCATCTCTGTGTTCTCCTTGGTGTATGAGCCAGTGTCCACTACATAGTAGGCTTTTATTTATTCCACAAATATTAGTTGCTCACATACTGTGTGCCAGGTTCTATCTTAGGTAGTAGAGATGCAAATAATCACACAAGTCCATATTAAAATGAGCCAATATGTGTTACAAAGGAAAGGTATGGTTGCTGTGATGGTTTATAATAAGGGATTTTAAAAATGGAGAATGAGGTAGTTCTTTAAAATGATTACCTTGGCTACGGGGTAGAATAATAGATTAGAGCTGGAAAAGGATGGATTTAAGGAGATCATTTAGGGTGCTACTAAAACAGTCTAAGTGAGATAATGGTAGTGAGACTAAAGAGGTGGTGGTGGAGATGGAGAAAAGTAGATAGATTTGAGAGGCACTTAGGAGGTAAAACGTACCTGTCTTGGTGATGTGTTGAATGTGGAGAGTAGGAGAGAGAAAAATGTCAAAGTTAGTTCTAAAGCTTTTGGTTTGTGTAACTGAATGGATATTGGTTTCTGCCAATTATTGAGCTGGAGGTCACTAGGAGAGAACCTGATTTGATAGTAAGGGGGATGGGGAGGACATAGTGAGTTTTGTTTGGGGCATGTTTTGTTTAAGATGCCCTTGAAATATTTAAGTGGAAGTATTAAGTCCTCATTTGGATAAATCATTCTAGACCTTAGAGGAATGGTCAGACTTTTGGGAGTTATTAGGCATATTTGTGGTAATTGAAGTCATGAGAATTGATGAAATCCCAGGAAGAAGTTTTAAAGTGAAAGTGGAAGAGGTCTTAGGACTGAGCTTTGAGAAACACTGGCATTTCAGATTGGTTGGAGGAAAATTAAGACCACCAAGACTGAGAAGGACCGCTTTGAAAACCAGGAGAGTGTTTCTGGAAAGCCAAGTGGAAATAGTAGTAACAATGTCTACATTTCCCCAAAAGGCCAAGTTAGATAAAGACTGGACCGTGTCCATTGGGTTTAGTTATGCAAAGATCATTGATAAGCTTAAATAAAGCCATTTCAGTGGTGGGATAGAAGCCAAATTGGATTGGGCCGAGAAATGGGTAGTTGGTGAAGAAATGGAAATTGGTGAGTATAGATTACTCTTTTAAAAAGTTGGGCTGAGCTGGTTGGTTAGCTCAGTTGGTTAGAGTGCATGCAGCCTTATGACACTAAGGTCACAGGTTTGGATCCCCATATCGGCCAACCACAAAAACAAACAAAATAGTAAGTTGAACTGAGGGAAGTTGTGGTAGCTAAAGGGGGGAAGACACCCAAATATTTGCTGAATGAATAACTGTGCATCATGAGCCTCCTTGAGAAAATTCCAAGCACAGGCCAGCAGGATCATTTCTGAGGGAGATGTGAGGAAGATCCTTTAGGGATACATTAATAGTCTGGGATAATAAGTTGTCATGGTTTCCTATGATGGGCTGGATGGGAGAATGATCTTGGCAGATAGAGGAATATCATTTTTATTTTATTTTATTTTTTTTAAAAGATGACCGGTAAGGGGATCTTAACCCTTGACTTGGTGTTGTCAGCACCATGCTCACCCAGTGAGCTAACCAGCCATCCCTATGTGGGATCTGAACCCTTGGCCTTGGTGTTATCAGCACCGCACTCTCCTGAGTGAGCCACAGGGCTGGCCCAGGAATATCATTTTTAGATCACTGGTGTAGAATAGTTGAACTCCCCTTACAGAAGCCTCATTGCTGAGAACGACTGATTATTTGATGCATTGTTTTCCAAAGTAACTCTCACCAAATATCGTGGAAAGAGTCTGTGATTTGGAGCCTGGTATTCAAAAATTTCAAAATTCTGCTTTGCGGTCACACAATTGGTTATTTAGTCCTGCTGTGCTTCAGTTTCTTCATTTGCATAATGGATATAATACTGTCTACTTCACAAATTAGTCAGGATTAAATGAGACTCTATGTAAATAAAGCACCTGGTACTTAAAAGGCACATAACAAACTAATGTCTGCCTGCCTTCCTGTCTTTTTTTCTTGCTTCCCATGGTAGCAGCTCTTTATTGTGTAGTTTCAGCATTGTTTGTATGCTCTTAGCCTTAAAGGAATAATTTGTGGGAGTTCTTTCTTCAACTTACCTTCTGTATAAAATAACTTGAGTTGTATAAACATACATTTTTTTGGAAAATGAGTATACAATTTGTTATTGGAGTAATCATAACCATTAGAAAAAGAATTTTGCCAAATTTTCTTGGCTTGTATGCCTTTAAAAAAAGGTATGTGTGTATGTGTTTTAAATAAAGCTTTCTAATTTAGATATGCCAATTTGTGACTTCCTGCCAAAATAAGAGTTTTTATGTTTTTCTTCTGAGACACACTTTAGTATAACTTAATTTTAGTTTCCGGACCCTTGGCATTTGGTATAATTTCAGACTAGACGTGATGGGTGCACATAAATACTTTAAGGATTTAAAATACATATTTTATTTAGGGTGTGGGGGGATGTGAACTGTTAAAAGCAGTTGAAGTCCCAGGTCTGGATTTTATTTGGTTATTTATTTAAAATTTTTATTTATAGTTTTTATCCTTGAATTTTTTCTACACGTATTTTTAGTACCCAGATAACTAATTCTGTACCAAAATGATGAAATCATGTCAGTCTGGTTTATGTAAGCTCGATTGCCAAAAAAGCAGTCCCCTTAAAAGTTTTAAAATTTGCCCTCAACCACAACCTTACACAACCTTTTAAGAGGCATTTATGTATTAACTTTTCTGGAAATGATTACCCTAGAATTTTTGTAAGGGTATTAGAGTTTGCCAGCTTTATTCAAGAATCAGTGTAATGGTAAACACATACTTGTTATTCTTTGGAATATAGGCCTTACTACTGAATGGGAGAAGTTATGTCTTGTCCAGCTACTAATGATGGAGACTTTGTTGGTTAAGAGAATTTTGTGGGTGAGATTGCTGAGACTGGAAGTCTTATTGCAGGTTCAAAGAGAGAAGTAATTTAACTAAAAGTTCTCACCGGAATACAGGATGCTTTGTTTTACAAGTTTAAATAATACCTGGACAAAACCCTATAGGTCACAACTCCTTTAAACTAAACACTAAGTAAGCTTTGTAGAAACTATACTTCAAAGGGGAACTTTCCCCTTGATTGTCTATCCTTCAGTGTCTTCTGAAATTTGTTGATTATTGATAAGCCTTGGGAAACCTTGGGATGTACATTTCAGACTACCTCAATGTACTCTGACCTTTTCTGCCCTCTTCTCTTTCTCTTCCAGTAACTGCTTCTTTAACAACAAGACCAGATCAGGCGGACAAATTATTCTTCAAACAATTTATTGACTCAGGCAGTGAACATGCTGGCTTCACAAAGTTTGTGATTCTTTTTTTTTTTTTTTTTTAAAGATGACCGGTAAGGGGATCTCAACCCTTGGCTTGGTGTTGTCAGCACCACGCTCAGCCAGTGAGCAAACCGGCCATCCCTATATAGGATCCGAACCCATGGCCTTGGTGTTATCAGCACCGCACTCTACCGAGTGAGCCACGGGCCGGCCTACAAAGTTTGTGATTCTATGTGCGGCTTGAAGAGACACATAGATACTATTTCTTTGTAGAGATAAAGAATTTCAATACATGAATTAAGTGTTGTGATAGATTTATGTATGTATCAAGTCCCTGGGGTCTCAAAAAGAGAGCAGGGGTTGTGACGGCAGTAGACAAGAGAAGAAAGATGAGGAAATAAACATTTACTGTGCCAGGCCCTATGTTAGGCACATTAGTGTGCTAAATTATTACTATTCTAAACACTTAGTTTACAACAGTTACAACCTAGTTTACAACAGTTCTGGGAGGTATGTAAATAGAATTTATTCCCACTTACCAGATGTGGAAACTGAGCTCAGGAAGATAAGTAAATTGCCCAAGCTCACTCAAATAGTAACTGGGAGAATGACAGAAGTAAATCCGGCCAGGTATATTTGACTATTCAACTCTATCTAGGACCCCACCCTGCCACACACCAAAGGAAGAATTCCAAGAGTAGCTGAATAAAAGCTGGAATGGCAAGTAGGTGTTAGCTAGGTGCAGGGGGATGGGTCATTGCATAGGGCATGTCAAAAGGTTTGAAACAAATAAGGGAAGTAAGGGGAGTAGGAAGGTGAGATGAGGTTTAAGCCAATATGTAGTTTTTTGTTTTTTTTTTTAACTTACATAAGAAAAATTCACTCTTGGTGTACACAGTAGTATGAATTTAGACAGTTTAGAGTTTAGTCATGTAACCACGACATAATCAAGATACAGAATTGGTCTGTTACCCCCCAAAATTTTCTCATGCTTCTCCTTTGTAGTCAGCTCCTTCCACTGCCCTCCACCTCTGTTCTCCATCCTATAATATCATATAAATGGAATGTCATATAAAAGGAATCATACAGTATGTGGCCTTTTGCATCTGGTCTCTGTCACTTCGCACAATGCAGTTCTGATTAGGTCAACCATTTATGATGTAAATGTTACTGTACACTTTTGCTGTAGTTTTTGCTCCTTTCAAAACGTGCTTATATTATTCCCAACTCCAGTGCTATATAAACAGAGTGTTTTTTTTTTTTTTAGCTGAGAAATGATTAAGTTATAGCTTCAAATAGCAAGGAAGCCCAAAATAGATTCCTGATAAGTGCCCAGGAGAAGGTAAAATAGAAAAAATCAGCTGTCTCTTTCCATACACTTTTAGTTCAATGATCTTTATCTTTTGTGTATAGAAGTCTGCATGGAAAGTTTGCTACTGATTATAACCTTTGCCAGCTTTGGGGAACAGCTGTTACCGTGAGGGAGTGGAAAGAATTAATGTTCTTTGCCAGTTGGCACTGCTTTAGTGTGCCTTTCTGGGGAGGGAACAACAGGTGACTAACTTCTTGCATTTTATTTTTGTTAGTGTATAAATGAATAGGCTAACTTGTTTTTTATTTGTGCAGAAATCTCAGAGTCCATAGTAAAGTAACCTGTCCTAACAGTTCTTGATATATATTTTTTTTTTTTTCAAAAGATGACCGGTAAGGGGATCTTAACCCTTGACTTGGTGTTGTCAGCACCACGCTCAGCCAGTGAGCGAACCGGCCATCCCTATATGGGATCCGAACCCGGGGCCTTGGTGTTATCAGCACCGCACTCTCCCGAGTGAGCCACGGGCCGGCCCCCCAGTTCTTGATATTTTAAAAAGCTGTTTAAATATTTATACAAACTTATTTTAAGTGTCATAATGAACTAAGATACTCCAAGGTTGAGGATATCGTAGGTTAATTATCAACTCAAGACCTAAAATGTAAAACCCTTCTTTGGTAAATGTCACTTATATCCAAATTGCTTTTTCTCCCTTAAAAAAAAACAAAACAAAAACAAAAGAAAATAGATAAGTACTTTTTACAGTAAAACTATGTCAGCCACAGAGAGGTGGTGACTGCAAGCTGGTGACCAGAATGTAAGTGTCTCTAAAAGCTGAGAGTACACTGTCCTTTGCACTCTTGCCTGTTGGTTGATTCTTTTTATACCGTCTCGGTGAATCACACCCAAAATTCTTGTACAGTGTTCTCTACCACTGACCCCTCCCACCTGCCTCTGGGCTCTGCCTCTTTTCCACCTCTGCCTCATACAAACTCATTGTCCTGAAGTGCAGTTTTCACCAAGTCCTTCCTTGCTCAAGAACCAGTATTGTTCATTATTTATTGAAACATACCCACATTATTTACCTGGAATTGGAAACCTTCATGCTGTAGTTTTGCTTTGCCCATTCATATTTCTCTTGTTTCTCATTCCCCTCTACCCTACTTTAGTTGCGTCATCCTGGTTGTTGTTTTTTTTTAATTGTCTGGCAACATATCGAGCTCAGCTATCAATCTTTTTTTTTTTTTTGATCTTTTTTTGTGACCAGTAAGGGGATCGCAACCCTTGGCTCGGTAATGCCTGCACCGCACTCAGCCAGTGAGCACACCGGCCATCCCTATATAGGATCCGAACCCGCAGCGGGAGCGCTGCTGCACTCCCAGTGCCGCACTCTCCCGAGTGCGCCACGGGGTCGGCCCTCAGCTATCAATCTTTAATTCATTTTTAGTTCCATTTCCCTTTGCAGTTGTTTTGAATGGTTTTTCTATTCTATTAAAATCTCCAGTTGTTCTTTGCTCTTTTTACTTTTTTAGCAAATGGTACTGTTTCCCACTTTAGTGTCAGATAAGTACAGGTTGGAATCCTGGGTGTAGCACTTACTATCAAGGCTGATAGCCAGTATACATCTGAGTCTTCCCTTTCCCTGCTCAAGACCCCAATTGTCCTGATCTCTCCTGTGGACCTCCCCATGATACCACAACTAAAAGACTGGAGCAGAACCCAGCTCCTCCAGCATCTGCGGGTGTCTGTTCTGAGTGGCGATGCTGGTACAGTACTGGTTATTAAATACTTTTAATTTCATCCTTGCTTATTATAAGTATGACTTTAATTAAGTTACTATCCTCTCTGAGTCATCTCCTGATCTTTAGAATGGGGATAATAATACCCATATTACAGGGTGTCTCTTTGTTCATTCATCAAATATTTGTTGAGGGCTTGTCTTGTGCTAGGCAACAATTTTGGTGCTTAGGATATATTGGTTAAAAAAAAAACAACAAAAATATCTGTGCCTTCTTGGAGCTTGTGTTCTAAAATTGTGAAGATTAAATGAAAGTTAATGTTAAATGTTCAATATGGTGTCAGATACACAGAGGTGCACACAGTGTCTTGGTCCACCTTCTTCCCCTTTATCATACTGTTTCCATCAGGGCCAAAGGGAGTGGAGTAGTGGGGAAAGCTTCATATTTGATTTGTATAGCTATGCAGCATAGTCAGGCCCCAGGTCCTCTTTGAGGAGGCCATGCCCACTTATTAGTATTGGGTCCTAAAGAGGACCCGTGGTGTGGCTATACTGCATGGCTATACAAATCAAATATTACACTTTTTTCTTTTTTTCAAATGCTAGCTGCCCCTGCTCTTGATGGTCTTGGTTGTCTACCTGTGCTTACATTTTCTCCCATCTCGCTTGGATATAGTGCTATCTGTTCATCCTCATTCTCATATTCTCAAGTCACTACTCCACCCCCTCAACTCCAACCCCATTCTACCTCCTCAGATCATTATCATATCTTTTGCACTAAAGACAAAAAAAAATCTTTACGCATCTGCTCTTTGTTCTTTAGGGTATGAACCAAGCTTTCTCCTTCCTTCCTTTTACCAGAAGACATTTAATGTTGTCTCTACCCACTCACTGTGTCAATTCTTTTCAGTCTTTCTGTTCCCACTCCAAATGCTGCAGTCCTGTCAGGGATCATCCGGGACCTCTTGTTTGTTTTTTGTTCTCTTTCTACTCAGCTTCTTTGTAAGTGACATTTGTTATTGTTAAGACCATATGAACCAAGTGGACTTATGGCCTCATTGACCTGGGTTTGAATCCTAATTCTGCAACATAAGGGGCCTTGGGCGGGTTTCCTCATCTTCAAAATAATGTAATAATATTTATCTTTTGAAGTCATTGAAGGATTAGAAAGCTACAACACCTAGCACACAGTCAGTAAGTACAAAGGGAGTTAAGTAAAAAGTAGCTACTGTTACTGACATTTTTGAAAGTGCACCTGACACTATTCTTTCATGTTCTTCATCTTACTTTCCTGATAGTTTATTTTGTCTTAGTTGGCTATATTGACTTTTTATTTTCTTTCCCAGATTATGGATCTTGTCACTTTTTCTGAGTGTTCCTAACAAAATCTTATGGTTTCAGCTATCCCCTTTGTAATTGATAATTCCAGATGTTCACCTTCAATCTATATTCTTCCCTGAATGCCAGACATGAATATCTAGCTGTATGCTAGACATGAAAGAAACATTTGTCAAATGATTAGGAATAATAATCAGGAAGGAGTCTCTGCATTTGATCCGTAGAGGAAAAAAAAACATTCTTACTTGGCAACCTTATTAGTTTCACTTATTAAGTTAGAAAAATTTTGAATGACTTACTTTTGGACATCTAATGATCCTTTTAAGTAAGGGAAAGAAAATCCTTTCTATTCAGAAATAACACAACTATTGATTAGCAGGAGATTTTTTTTTCATGTGATACTGGAAAAGATTTGCAACACCTCTTTCCAAAGAAAGCGAGAAAAATATTGCATGTTTTTTCCCCCAAAATGTATATTGTCCAAATTGCAATGGACACAAAGAACATTCCTTAAGTTTGGAATGAATAGAACTTTCTAAAAAGTGCTTAGGTAACACAAAGTAGTAAAGATCCAAAAAAACTTCTAAACTCCAACTGCTGAAAAGAGAAAATGAAAGGGTTTGTAGAAGCAATTTTCACAGAAGTAACTGAAGACTTACTTGTCAGATCCAAATATACATATAGAAAAATGCACAAACATGGTTAAATTTACATATGTTGGAGTTTTTTTTTTCTTCTTTGACTGGAATGTGTTTCTTATATGGGTTTTATCCATTACTGTCTGGCTATGCTACTCGACTACAGCTATTGCTGAGGCCTGGAATCCTGCTCACAGTGCCAATTGTCTAGCTCTTAATCCTGTTCATGATGCCAATTGTAAAGCTAGGTGACCATGCTAGTTGTTGCAGCTCTTTTACCTGCCGGTAATCCTGCACTGACTGGGCCAATGGTTGAGCTAAGGCTGGGTCTAGAACTCCCAGACCCCTCAAGCCCATTCACAGACTGGGTCACAAACCCTTCACATGCCAGGCTGGGTCACCAGACCCCTCACACGCAGGTCTAATGAGCTAGGTAACCAGCAAATAGGTCCTTGGAAGCTGTAGGTTGGACAGCATGGCTTCGTGGACAGGAGCTGCTCCAGGCAGACGCCAGCCAAGGTGGCGGCACCATGTATGCATACCAACTCCACCCACACACACACAATTTGTTTACTGAACCAACTCCAACTGGCCCTGAGGCAAGGGGAGCCTGATTAAATTATTCTATTTTCCCAACAGTGTTAATATGTTTTGGAAATTTAATGGCTCTCAACCTATTAGTTTGCTTTTAACCTCCTAAATCTGCATTATTCAGTAGGAGAGCCACTAGCTACATGTAGCAATTTAAAATTAAATTAATTAAAATAAAATAAAATTAAAAATTCAGTCCTTCAGTCACACTAGCTACGTAGTAAGTGCTCAGTAGCCTCAGGTGGCTAGAGGCTACTATACTGGGCATTTCTTTTATCACAAAAAATCTACTGGATAGCACTGCCCTAAATGAAATTATTTTCTTGCCTCTCTCTCCCATCAGAATAAAGCTGGTTTATATTAATATGTAATTAACTTTAAGGTTTTTTTTTTAATCAACAGTTTGAAAGGCAGGCTACAGTAATATTCCTTTGCTCTTTACATAATTAAAAAGACAGTTCCACTCTTTTATAATGATATGCCTGAGTGCTATTATTTTATAAGATTTTCCAAGAGGTGGTGACTAAAGTAAGTCACCATATGGCTTGCATTCGATACCCTGTACTAAACTCTTGAGTTTTAAGATTATTTCTACTCTATATAAGTGTGTTCTGGAAGGACCCAAAGTGTAATAATAAAATTTCTAATATGGAAAGGAGTTAATAAACTTATTGTTATTATGGTTTATCTACTTCATATGTGATATATCATCATAGCTCTCAAAAGCTGCAAGAAAGGAAAACTCCCCAAAATAATTATTTCAGTGTAGGCCTTCTTCTTTGAGAAACTGTCAACCAGGCATAAAACCAGGCATAAAGTTTAGTTTTTAATGCTATATTTTTTGTTTTAAATAGAATAGGAAAATAGGCTTTCTTTTGCCCCAATTTCAAACAATCTCTTTACTATAGATAGGCCCTTTTCAGGTATGTTGTATGCATAATTTCAGGAAACATAATGAAAAATATTTCACTGTGATAAAGCATTTTTAAAAATTCAAATGTAATAGTCTTTTGTTTTAATGTAAAATATTCAAACATGGAAGTATATACAGTAGGAAAAGGAGTCTTCTACATGATTTGTATTGATATCATCTCTGGGAATAACTACTTAAAAGTTGGCTATAAATTTTTCCACGTTTTCCAGTGTATGTTTATACATCAACACAAACAATTTGTATTAGGTAAATGAAATTATATATAATGTTTTTACAGATTATTTTGCCTGCTTAACAATATAATAGACATATTTAAATGTATATGATCCATATTCATACTGTTGATTAGATTTCTTGTTTTTAATTTTTCCAGATATTGTGGTAGGGAATATGAAATATGAATATGTTCTTAAGTGAAGATAATATATACTTGTAATATATATGCAAGTGCCTTAGCAAGGTGGTGACCTATAATAGGTGATTAATAAATGTTTTTGTTCTTCTTCTTGGACCGGTATGAGAAGGGCCATGTAAGATGATTGTTTCTTTTGAGTAGTGGAGCTTTAAGGACTCACAGTAAATATCCACAAAGAGCCATGTATAAATCTTTTAACTATAAAGTAGACCTTTCTCTTAAGCATGTTTGTGTTTTCTGATTCAGGGTTATAAATTCTCCAAGTTTAGCAGGATTACTCTTTAAGTATCTTGTAAGCTAGGCTGCACCGATAATTTTAGGTGCTTCCAGTAAGAACAAATATTTTTTTACTGGTGAATATGAGTCCACATTATGATTTATCCTTTACTGAGAACTCATAGTATATTATATACTATAAAGGTGTACAATATGTGAAAACTTTTTACATGAGACTCTTGGAACAAAGTCACAGGTGTCTAACTCCTTTGCTGACTTTGAAGATGTGTAGAATGGATGTTGAGAAGGAAATCCAACACTGGTATCATGGAGTGGAATATGTACATGTGTGATTTGTGATACAATTTTAGATCTGATGGTTTCTAGTGGTTTTAGAGAAGAGACTAGGGTGGATTTGGACCTGATTGTTAATTATTTGTAAAGTCCTATTTTGAAGTATGATTGCTTTTTACTCAGTGTCTCATTTGGAAATCTGATCCTTCTGCTTTCCTGCAGGGAAGTTGTGGACCTCTGTTTTGGGTGGATCAGTAAAGAGGATGCAATTGGGACCCCGAATTCTTTTCTTATTGAGAAAAGGGTGAAGGGTGCTGCTGAGAGAAGTGCTTCTACAGTAGCCATGACTGGAGCTTTGCTTGGAGGTAATGCTGGACTATGCAAAAATTGCCTTCAAGATTCCAGGAGTTTGTGAATTATAAATTTGTCTTAGCAATTTGCATGGGTATCTTCAGTCTGTTTATCTTCGTTACAGTTTGTGTTCCCAGTGGAAAACAAGCTTGAGAAATATTTGTTAGAGTATAGAATTGTAAGTGCTTTCCTAGCACGTTCTTGGACATCAGATTATTTGCCGCCCCCCCCCCTTTTTTTTTTTGTCTTTTCTTGGTGTATTTGATTGAACTTGAGCCTTTTAGAGAGGAAAATCACTTAAAAGTTTTCAGGATATAAATTTGTGATTACATAAGATTATTATTTACATGCTTCAGTGGCTTTTGCTTACCTATTTATTCGTTTTCTCATTCATTCATTCCATAAATATTCCTTGAAAGGCTTACTGTTAAGCAAGATTATGGGGGGAATGCTATTAGATGGTAATCTTCTCAGGATAAAGGGAGAATGGAAAATTTATTCTGCAGAGACACCAAAGGCTGAAGTGCCTGTGTGTTTTAGAGAGAGACAGACACACATCTAAGTGTACATACACAGACATGGTCCACAATTCTATAGGAACAACCTCCTCACGATCTTTAGAATCTATCTCTTCTTCCTATTTGCACTTTTATTTATTCATTTCCAGCACTCAACATTTCTCGTATACGTTAGTAGTTCTTGCCTCTGGCCTTTCCCTCTATTTTATGTTCATACTGCCTTTTCCTTTCACAGCTCTTCTCAGAGTCCCCCTCCCCTCTTAAAGCACAGATTGGATTGTGTGTCTCCTTGTTACCCACAGAATAAAGTCCAAAATTTTAAGTATGTAGTTTTAAATAGACTGTAAATAGCTCTTTCATTAAACTCTCCTTCGTTACTCCCAACTTGCCTTACCTTCTTCTGCTCCAGTTCTGGATAACCCTCCATTTGCCCCCGCTGAATTGCTTTTTATCATTATCAACCTTGTCCTCTGTGTCAGGAGGCTGACCTTGCCCTTTGGCTTCTAGACAGGTTTGGACAATGGAAAGCACTGGCAGGAGGAGAGTGAGGTTGCAGTGCTGATTCTCCTGGCTTTCTCCTGCCAAATCATGCCACGCTTGCTCTCCCTGAGGTAATGGCTCCTATTTAGTGGCCCTCTTTGTACCTTTTAAACCGGGGGTGGGGGTGGGGTGGTAGCAGTTTTAGGAGGTTGCACTATCTCTTGACTTTGCTCACACCTTGTAAATAGTCCCTTTCTTAAGCTACCCATAAATTACACAGTTTTTGAGTGTGCTGTCAGTTTCCTGCTGGGATCCTGACTGCTATGTTGCCTAAACCTAAGCCTCAGTCATGCTTGCAGTTACAGCTGTGTTATTTTCCTGTAGCACTGATCTCCTTCTTTTATTAAAAATTCTTTGGTGAGGTCTTTTTAATTCCTTCCCTCTTTTAGTCTTTCTTTCCTTTTTTCTTTCCTGGCATTGTAGCTGCTGTATCATAAGAATTGAAATGTTTGAATGAATAAGGAGAGGATGGACATCTGAGTTTCCCTGTGGTATACTGTAATATTTATTTAGATGTCTGAAATGAGATCTTGAGAGAAAATAGGGGAAGGGAGTGGGCATTGAAGTCAGTATTAATAACATAGATTTTTATTTTATTCTTTGCAAAAAGAAAATTTAATACTTGTTTTTCTTTATCTTTGCTTCTACATATTAGAGATTAACATTGGTTTACTTCAGTCTTTCTCTTTTCTGTAAAATGCATTTTAGATGTATCCTATTGGAATATTTTGTAACAACACATCTTTGAGGAACTATATACTACATATAAAATGGGAGAGATTTCAGTTATCACTTAATTAGAGGAGAATATAGGAAACATGTATATGTATACATCTATCCAGGTACAGGTTGAACATACCTAATCCAAAATCTGAAACACTTTTGGTCCCAAGCATTTCAGATAAGGGATACTCAACCTGTGTTCATTTATCTGTCTTTCTCAACATATCTTAGAAGGAATGCAGTAAGGGCAGACATGTAGTAGCTAACAGTTATATTTAGCAAGATTGAAATAATATGTGTGGCACTGTCAGTCATGGTCCTGATAGGAAACTGATGGCACATTCAAACTGGATAATTTGAGGAGGATTAAATGAAGGAACTATTTATAAATATGTGAGCAGAATTTAGAAAATCAACTAGGGATAGTGTAGTACCCTGGGCCAGCAACAGCGAGGATGGAATGATGCCCCTTAGAGCCAAGGGGCAAAGTGAAGGAGTGGTTGCTGGAACCCCAAAAAGGGAGCTGTGTGGACAAGGCTACCTGACAGCAGCTGTGGTCCCTGGTAGAGGATTAAAACCCATGGTGACTCTGCAGGAGGGGAGCCTGTCCCTGTGCTCTTTCTGTCCTTTGACTTCTGCCAGTGTCACCACCCCCACACCCTCCATTGGTCAAACCTAACTGGGAGACAGAGGGCAAGCCCATAGATAAAGTCTGTAAGTCGGCCTCTTAGGGCATAGTGCTGAGTGAAGAAGGGTAGAAAGTGCATCAGAAAGATACCTGCAAAAGAATTAAAACACTTTGCTTTCTGGTAGTAACATATATACATGAACTATTGTGGATCTGTTACTGTAACAGATGAAAGCTCGTTGTGAGATTATTATAGAATTTTAAAAGTGACTTCTCAAGGAATTTTAATTAAGAGAAAAATGTCCTAGAATTGTGATTAGGATCAAAAATAGTGTCGGTATCCTTTAGATATTAAGAATGTACCTGTCCTGTGAAAGGGTTTATTTGGAGAAGAATATTTCTATAACACTAATTTTAATAAAGAACCCTCCATCACTACTCTAAAAAATTACCATTAAAATAATCTCTATAGCAGGTGAAGAATATTCCATTGCTTTTAAGAGTAGAGGTATCTGTTTATGCTGGAGAGATGGGTACGCCTCTATGCATGTATTTGTGTATAATATATATGAGCAATAGAGGACATCATTGTGACATATTTAACTGGATGAAACGATGTTCAGACAATGACAACCCAATATTGAAGCTCAATGTTGAAGTTTCTTCATAAAGATATCATTGTTGTATTAGTGGAGATGGTATAATATATATTCTCACAGGTTTCTACTGATTACCTTTTTCCTCAGAGGTTATAGTTTTTGCTCAGTTCTCATTCTCCTTGATGTCTTAGCATTTGACATCCTACATTTACCTGTATATATATTAGATACTCAGAGCTTTGGTTTTAGTGCCACAACATTGTCCTGTTTCTCTATTATTTATCCTTTTGGCAAAGAATGGCCAGTATATGCTGCTGAACAAGACAGATACAACAACCCCTGCCTCTGGAGTGGGTAATCATCCTGTCTTCCTCCCTTTCCTATAGTCTTTCTTCATGATTTCACTATGGATGTTAGCCCTTAGCTAATTGCTCTGCCTCTGTTACAACAACCCCTGCCTCTGGAGTGGGTAATCATCCTGTCTTCCTCCCTTTCCTATAGTCTTTTTTCATGATTTCACTATGGATGTTAGCCCTTAGCTAATTGCTCTGCCTCTGTTACTTTTGACTTTATTCTTTCTCTGAGAACGGTTTTCATTCTCCTGGCTTAAGTTACAACTTCCAATGCCAACAACTTACATTTCCCTCTCTGCTAGTTATCTTTACCCTGAATTTTATTCATTTAGCCATTCAATAAATTTTTATTCAGATCTAACTGTGTGTCTGGTGCAAAGGGTACAAAAATGATAAAGACAGTCCTTGCCCTCAGAGTTGCTGACAGACATGCAAAAAGCAATTTAAAATACAGTGTGATAGACATATGTACAAAGTGCCATGGGACAGGTAAGAAGGGAATGCCTGACCTGGACTTGAAGGAGAAATGAGAGGGCATGTATCCATGGTAGAAGGCTGAGCATAAATGAAGGCATAGTATGTTAGGGCCACAGCGAATGGTTCATTGTGTTTGGAGTCTTAAGGGCTGCATGGCGGAGAGTGGAAAGTGAGGCTGAGCATTTAGGAAGGTGCCAGATTGCTCGAAAGGCAGTACCCTCAATACTAAACTAATGTTCTCCCACCATAAACAAGCTCCCCTTCAACTTCACATTTCTAACAGTGGGACCATCATTCTCCCTACACTTCCAAACCCTAAAGTGTCATCTTCAGGTCTGCCTCAGCAATTGTGATCAGTCCTCAAGTTGTGTCATTTCTATATTCAAAACATTCTTCCCTGCATCTTTTTCTATTTTCACTATCAGCACACTATTTATCACCTAATTACTGGGTTATTTCAAAGTTGTATTATGTACTCCCCTTTCTTCTCTCTCTCTCTCCCCCCTCCTTCCCTCTCTTTCTTGAAGGAATTTCTAAAACTCCTCATTTACCATGTTGCTGACCCGGAGCAAAAGAGGACAGTAATATTTTATTTCTTACAGGATAAGTCCTTTCTTAGGTCAGTATTTTAAACCTATAATCCTTTGATAAACACAAAAATCTCAAGCCCTCTTACTACCATTAAAAACCACAGAATTGTAGAGTTCAGAAATAATCTGCAGCAAAGAAGACTTTGTTCCATTAACTTTGAGTTTTTATTATGAACACAACATGTATTATATACTTAACGAGCTGTTCTAAATCATATATTCCTTCCCTCAATTCTAACCTGTTAATATAGCCAGATTGCTTGTCTCCATGGGAGGCCATATATTCACGGACTCTAGAAACAGATAGTCTGTGTTGGATCCTGGTTCCACCACTTAACTGGTTTCAACCATGTTCCTCATTTCTCTAAGCTTCAGTAACTTTATGTGGGAAATGGGGGTAGTGATAGTACCTAGTTCACAGGGTTGAGGTAAAGATTGAGTTAACCTGTGTAGCCTAGTGCCCAGCATGTATGAGCATGAAGTATATGTTGGCTATAAATGTTATGTACCTTGAAAACTGCTTGCTCATTCCCTCTGTGCTCTTGATGCAATTCTCACACTGCCTACCCTCTACCACTAAATGCTCTCCTCGTGCCCCTCCAATTGCCTGTGATTTACCTGCCCTTTCAATTGCAACTCAGTTGGTCCCTCTTTGACAGTCTTTTCTAACTACTCCAGTTCACATTGACCTCTGAATTCCTATATGTTCCTTTATGTGATTCTAGTAATTAGTCATATTTCTATTTTTATGGCATATTTTTGCCTTTTATGGTATTTCTTTTAAAATTTACATACAGTAAAATAGAGTTGTGGAATTACCATCACAATCAAGATACAGAGCAGTTTTATCATGCCCCCCCCCTCAAATCTATCTTGGTATTTCTTTTTAAACAGTTTCCTAAGTATACATTCTGTTTGTAGAAGTACAATTTAGGTTCTTGAATCCAGTATCTGTTTTACACTAATTTGTCTCCACTATGTATGACCCAGCCTAGCATTGAGCATATAGTAAATAAGTAGATGCTTGAATTAATTGTATAAAACAAAGCCAAAAAAGCATGGTAAATTTGAATGTATTAATAAGCCACTGGGGCTGGCCAATTAGCTCAGTTGGTTGTAGCACAGCCTTATTATACCAAGGTCACAGGTTCGGATCCCTATACTGGCTAGTCACCAAAAAAAAAAAAGCCACTAATTTAAGTTACTTAACTTTGGTCTTTCAGGGTCATTTTATTTAGGTAAAAAATTTCTGCTGAAAATAATTTCTGTATATCTTGTTAATTAGCCTCACCAGGGCTAACTAAACCCATTTTTTTGTGTTTGGAAAACAAAAAGGGTTGTTTTCTTTCTGTTTTTATTATCAATTTTATTTATGGTTTTTATTTTTTTTCTAACCCTATGAGTTTAAGTTCTAATGTGAAGCAAATGTTTACATCTTTCTTCTTGACTACATTTGACTCTTATGATGCTATTATTAAATTTATTTACAGAATTTTACCTTTTTTCTTAAACAAATTTAAGATATTGAGCAATTCAATTAAAAGTGAATTAGATACAGAACATAAAATGGAAAACCTTTTTGCTTTCTCAATTTTATTTTTTCATGGGCTAATTTTGCTCTCTTCCCTGGGGTTTTTTTAAATTGATTTTTCCTTAAATCAGAGGTCAATGCAAGTAAGAGAATTTATGCTTGGATAAAAGCAAAGCTGATATAGACAAGCAAATGCTACATGGTTTCCTCAGTCTTCATGATTGGGTATTATGGAGTATTGACCTTTCTCCAGAATGGGCGAAATATGGTTGTGATTTACATCCCATTCAGTAGACTTTATTCCCTAACAAACTGAACTGAATTTAATCATGTGTGTCTTTTCTTCCCTTCCCCAACAGCTTCCATGCCTATGGCTGTTCTAAAATTGGGCCAAATATATCCATTTCAGAGAGGCTTTTTCTGTAAAGACAACAGCATCAACTATCCGTACCATGACAGTACCGTCACATCCACTGTTCTCATCATAGTGGGGGTTGGCTTACCCATTTCCTCTGTAAGTAAATTAATAAGTAGGTAGTGATTGGTTTGTGGTGCTAGGGGTTTGGATGAAGTGATGGAGTTGGGGTGGGGGTAAATCCACAATACTGTCTTCACCAGTGTTGATGTGGTGAATGATTGCTTGAGGAATATACCCACTGTTTTAATCCAGGGGCAATGTTTCTCCAGTTAAAGATGGATTTCTATATGTTGATTTTAAGTCCTGTTAAAAAAAAAAAAAGGATTTTACTCAAAACAACTTGATATCATCTTGAAGAATTATAGAATGATTATTTTAGAATGAAAGGGTTCATTTAAATCATTTGGACCAATTCATTTCAGTATACAAGAGAGGAAACTTAGGCCCAAACACTCGCTCAAGCCCAGTAAGCTATTTTATGGTAGAGCTGAAACTAAGATTACTTTATCATACTAGTAAGTGGAAATTGAAGCCATGAAAAATGAGGTAGGTTTGCTTATTAAACTTGAGAAAACAAAAAACTCAGCAGAAAGATTATAAATACATATACAAAATAAAATCCTCAGAATACCTTAAAACTGTATCACTATTTGTTAAGTTGTACATCCATTAGATAGTTTATCAGTTTGTAGGATAATATTGAGTTTCACTATTTTTGATAACTGGAAACTTTCATTCTAGGTTACGATTCAAAAACTAGGTTAAGATTGCCACTTAGGATATTGTGTCTTTCTTTATCCTTGGCCCTGATTCCTAAACCTTGCCCTTTGTCTTTTTATGTGACTTGGAATAGAAAGGAAGGAGCAGGGCAAAGATTTACCTCCTTGAGAGTCTTGGGAGTGCAGAAGATCACACCATATTTCTCCTTTGGCCACCTATCTCTTGTCAGTTGGCTTCCCTAGATACTTATAAAATTTTAATGTCTTGTTGTTTGAGGGAAGAAAAATAAAATAAAATTTTAGTGTCTCAGTAAACTCAGCAGGCTTGCGTCCCAATAGGACTTTTCTATCCTTTTTTTGCCTCCATATTGGCTAAGAATAATAATCTATGGGCTGGCTGGATAGCTCATTTGGCTAGAATGCAGCCTTATAACACCAAGGTCAAGAGTTTGGATTCTGGTATTAGCCAGCCACCCAAAATAATAATAATAATAACAACAACAACAACAAGAACAACAACAACAACAACAACAACAACCACCACCACCACCACCACCTAGTTCTTTAGTTTTCCAGGCACCAAGGTCAAGAGTTTGGATTCTGGTATTAGCCAGCCACCCAAAATAATAATAATAATAATAATAATAACAACAACAACAACAACAACCACCACCACCACCACCTAGTTCTTTAGTTTTCCAGGTCATATGTCTGAGTTCATTTTGTCTCTTTAGTTGGGAGTTTTTTTTTTTTGCTTACTGGTAAGGGGATCGCAGCCCTCGGCACGGTGTGGTCTGCACCACGCTCAGCCACACCGGCCGTCCCTATATAGGATCAGAACCCACGGCCTCAGCGCTTCCAGTGCCGCACTCTCCCAAGTGAGCCATGGGGCCGGCCCGGGAGATTTTTTTAAATGGTCTTCTGTGCAGTATTCTGAAGGTGAAAGGGACTTGGATTTTCTTATGTTCTAAGATACATATTTTCTGTATACTTATAATTCTAATTTGATTGTAACCACTTTTATAGGAGTAAAAGGAGAGAAAAATCTGAGAGTTAGTTTAAGGAGGTACTTACTTTTTTCCTAGGAAGTAAATTCCGCCATAACTGGTAACTTCTATCAGGCTTATTATGAAACAGCGTGCAGGGAAGCATACAATACTGCCACTTAGATGATAATAGACAGTGTTACAGTACTTGTATGAAGTACAAGATATTCATTGTAGCCATTATTTTGAGCAATTGTCAGTTAAAATTTTTAAAAATCTGCTCCTGTATTTGAGGAAACAATTGCTTGAGGATCAGGAAGTTACTTTTAGTTATTTGTATTTGGTACATTTCATCTTTTTCTAAAAAAAAAAGTTTAATTATAAAAATAATACATACTCATTATGAATTTAAAAATTTATTGTAAAATAGAAAGGAAAAAGAAAACCCTTAGTTCTACTATCAGAAGGCAACTGCTGTTAATATTTTGATATTATTTCCTGTAGTTTGACAGTTTTTATATCATTTTGAGCACATTGCAAATCAGTTTTGTGCCTTGTTTTTTTCCTTATGTTTATAACATATTTCTGAGTTATAAATATCAAGCAGTTTAATTGAAGAGCAATAAGGCTAAAGAAAAAAAAAAGGAGTGGAAAAATACTTGGTATGAGTCCTTGAGTTCTTGAGTATTAATTCCTGTGAGTTTGCTGTTGGAGAGAATTGACTTGGAAATATATTTTAATGCAAATTTATTTATATTGAAAGAACTAGTAGTATTTGTTCAGTTACTAGGCCTTAAGTGTGCTGAAGGCTTGTGGACTAATGTGAAGGGATTCTTGCAAATTCCTAGGATAGATTTGTTTTGTTTGTTTTAATAGTTTATATATATCGGATGTAGAAGACAGTTTTGTCATATAAAGTATATTATGTTTGATATAACTTTATATACACATACTTTATAATTTGATGATGAATAATAAGATTTTGAATAATAAAAAACCTGCATCTTAAAGCAGTGACTTATTTTTATAATCTGAGGTCCATATGCTTTTTTTTTTTTTAATGCATTCTGTACTGTTCCTTCATTAGTACTCAAAAAAGATGCCACATTCAGAAAACTAGATTTCTGCATTATTTAGCTTAAAGTTTCTTTTCTTTTTTAGGTTTTAATGATCGGCTTTGAATTTGACAACAAACTTTTCCCCTCATCTTTTTGGCTTTGTGTAGATCTACCTTCTCCCTTAGCAATTTCTTATACACTTACTTTTGTAAATTTTTACATTTCTAGAAAAAAGTAAAAGCTTGAATCTGTATGCAAACTTTCAGAATAATGATAGGAACAATAAAGTTAGTGTTAAATCTTAAATTCATATGTTACAATGAATAAGTATACTTTGTCTAGAGTTTAAGATGTATAGTTTGGGAATAGAAAACTCTTATCTATGTCTAACAGGTTATTTTAAATTGACTTGAGTACTGACTGTGAGTAGTTGCTTTTCTTAGGTCTTGATTTCTCTATGGCATAAACTTTTATTAAAAATATTTAGCCTAAAATAATAGAGTATACAATGCTTTTTTTGTGACCAACTCATAAAACTCCTAAAGAGAGATTGTATTATTCTTGGTAATCCAAAGTGCATCATTACAAACTAAGAATGCATGTGAGTATATTGTAAAAAAGGCTTATTCCCTTGATGTACATTATAAAATAGTGGGAAACAGATGAATGCCCTAAAGAAAAATGGCAAAGGGCATTAATAGAAAGTTGTCAGTGCTAGAGAAAAATTGCCAAGAAATATAAAAAAAAGATTTAACATTCTTAAGAAATCAAAGAAGTTTATATTAAAGCTACACTGAGACCGCAGTTTGGCCTATCACAGTAGCAAAGGTAAGAACATTCCCAGCATGTCAGCATAGAAGACAAGTACTCTCATACACAAACCTGGCAGGGGTATAAGTTGGTATTAAAAAGAATATATTGTTGGACCTAGAAATTACACTGGATTCAGTCTATCCTGAAGAAATAATAAAAGTCTCATGCAGAGAATTAGTTACAAGAATATTGATTACAGCATTATTTTTTATAGCAGAAAATTGGAAATAAATTAGTTCAGTTTTAGTGGACTATTTAAATTATGATTTACCTTAGTGATGAAATTTTATGACATTCACCCATTTTGTAATTTTTGATATTTATTGACATGCCAAAATTTTTGTGATATAGATTAATCATCCCTAATCTGAAAATCTGATATCCAAAATGCTCCAGAATTCAAAACCTTTTGAGCACCAACATCGTGCTCAAAGAAAATGCTCACTGGAGCATTTTGGATTTTGGATTTTTGGATTTGGGATGCCCACCCTGTATAAGTATCTGCAAATGTTCTAAAATCCAAAAGAATTCAAAATCTGAAACACTTTTGGTTCCCTGCATTTTGGATAAGGGATAGTCACCCTATATGTTATGTGAGAGTAGAGGGGAGAAGAGTAGTAATGGTTCTTTCTGAATAGTGGGATTATTAATATATGAGATTATTTTAATTTTATCTCCTATATTTTCCATTTTTTCCCTTCCCTTGAACATACATTGCTTTTCAAATAAGGAAGCCTATTTTTATTTTAAAAACCCATTAGAAATGATCACATTTTTGTTTTGATATACCTGAAACCCATTTTCAAATAGTTGTTGCAGAAGCTTAATTGTTATTTGTGTGGGTTTAATTTTGTCTGTCTCTAAGAAAGTGCCAAAAGAAAGGAAAAGATCCAAATAATGATATTTTGAGAGTGCACAATAAATCAAAACTCTACTTCTTGTCCTGGGGCTCAGCGGCCTATGTAGCCGAGTAGGCTTTCTTGGGAGTGATTGGTTGTGGACCTGAGTGGATTTATAGAAACACGTATAACTCCTTGAATGTTGAAAGTTTGTCTGTGTGTTGCAATGTACTATAATTTAACTCTGACATTAATCACCTGGAGTTAGCATCAGACCCCACCGGTTTAAGGTCACAGTCCTCAACAAGATTGCCCTCACTTTAGTTTCAGGTGCAAGTTTGACAATCCCAAGGCTAACCACAGTTCTGACCAACTTGCTACAAACCCAGAAGGTTCCCTTGATCCTGTCAGGTTTGGTGGTTGGCTAGAACAACTCAGAACTCAGGAAAGCATTATACTTTTGATTACAGGGTTTTTTTGTTTTTTTTTTTTCACCTCTGTTTTATAAAGGATACAAATCAGGACCAGCCAAATGAAGATACACATAGGGTGAGGTCTGGGGGTATGTACATCCCTAATGTGGAGCTCTTCCACTCTCTCCCAGTGGAATCATGATTAGCACCCTCCTGGAACGTCAATGTATTCACTAACCAGGCAGCTCCTCTGAGCTTCGGTGTCTGATGTTTTTATTGGGGTTTCATTATATAGACATGATTGATTGAATCATTGGCCATGTGATTGAACTTGATCTCTAGTTTTCTCCCTGGAGGTTGGACTGGCTTAAAGCCCCCTTCCTCTAATCATAAGATTAGTCTTTCTGGTAACCAGCCCCCATACTTAGTTATCTCATTAGCATAAACTCAGGTGTGATTCAAGGGGCTCAAAAATAACAAAGACACTCCTATTTCATAGGAAATTCCAAAGATCTAGAGTCTCTCCCAAGGACAAAGTCCAAATTCTTCGTTATAGACACCTGTCTCTATATTTTTTAACTCTTGTAGACATGATGCCTTGAATGCATTTAAGCATTCAGATGTTGGTTTGATATAACTTAATTTCAAAAAGAAGTTTTCATTTTTTCTCTCCTTTCAGTATGCAACATAAGTTTACTGAGGAGGAGACTTTCCTCCTAATATGGGTTTCTGTTGTTCTAGAAAAAAATTATTCTGGTACTTGTTATGATGGTAAGGAAGACTTTATTCAAGTCTGTTGCAGTAGAGGTGAGAGATTGAGCTAACCTCCAAATACAACAAGGACAAGGGGGATTTATAGCCAAGGATCAGGGTAAGGGGATCAGTGGATGGAAAATTACCAAGAGGAACCATCAAGGCTAGGTGGGATTCTTAATAAACTGACCTATCAGGATTTTTTGCTGAAGGCAGGCCAAGGACTTATACATCGAAGGTGGGGGGTAACAAACTTGATCAGGTCTCAAGAGTGATCCAATATGAAAGGTGAGGGACTCTTGTTAAGCTGACTGATTTAGCAGCATTTTTGCTGAGACTGGATTATGTAAAATAGGCAAGGACAGGTTGGACATGGAATGCCAATGTTGAGGCCTAGTTGAGAAGAGGGCTCAGAGGAGTCTAAAGTCTATTCAGGGAGATAGTCTTTGTCACTATCTGCTATCATTAGTGATGAACTTTATCTTAAATATGTATTGCATTTTAGGGTATTAGCTCATGGTAGAAGAATATCTATGTACATGATAGAAGAATATCTATGTAAACATATCTTAATATGCAAAAAACCTTTATCCTAGGTTTATGCAAAAATATGCATTATTTGAAATTCTTTTGTATCTCCATTGAAGTGTTGTCTATTAAAATTCCTTTATCTAGGATATGGATTTTTCCAGTTTTTTAATTTTTTAATTTATTTTTATTTTTATTGAAACAATTTATTATACATTTGGTGGATACAGTGTTGACTATCATTATTTGTGTGCAATATATGAGCATATCATTATTAGCATATTCATTATTTCAAATCATAATTTTTTTTTTTTTTCCTTCCATACAAGGCATTGTCTTGATTTCAGTTTTTCTTTTTTTTTTTTAAGAGATGACCGGTAAGGGGATCGTAACCCTTGACTTGGTGTTGTCAGCACCACGCTCAGCCAGTGAGCAAACTGGCCATCCCTATATGGGATCCGAACCCGGGGCCTTGGTGTTATCAGCACCGCACTCTCCTGAGTGAGCCATGGGCCGGCTCCAAGATTTTTTTTTTCCCTTTTTTTTGTCTTTTTTACTGACTGGTAACGGGATCGCAACCCTTGGTGTTGTACCCGCACCGCGCTCAGCCAGTGAGCGGGAACTGGTCTCCACATGGGATCCGAACCCTCAGCGGGAGTGCCGCCGCGCTCCCAAGCAGCGCACTCTCCAGTGCGCCACCGGGCCGGCCCCATAATTCTTTTTAATTAAATTTTATTTATATATTTTTTGTGGGGTACAGTATGTTGTTTCAATAGATGCATATACCGCACAATGATTCACTTAGGGTAAATAGTATAGTTTTGTCCCCATTAGTTCACCCTTCATCCCCCCCACCCCATTCCTCTCAGCCTCTGGTAACCATTATTCTACTCCACTTCTTTTTTACAACACACAAAGATTAACATCCTTGTTGCAAAAAGAATTCTTAAAAATGAATTAGAAAAATCTAAGCAGAAATTTGGTCAAGTACATGAGCAGATAAGTCACACACCCCAAAGAAGCACAAGTGGCTAATAAGTGCATTCTAGATCTGGTTGTGGGCAGGTGCAGGGCTGGTCCGTGGCCCCCGTCTCAGGAGCCCTGGGTGTCAGCTGGCTGCATTGCTTGCCTGGATCTGTTCCAGGTTTTGGTTGGGGATTTTATCAAAGTCATTCTAAGTGATTATTCTAAAAAACACAGAAGTGGATATAACCTCTTAAACCAAAACTTAGAATAATCTACTTTGAATTATCTTTTCTCAACTGACGTTCTTTGTGCATTAGTGTAACAAAAAATGTCTGGCTTTTGAATATCATTAAGCACGTGTATTTTTCCAGCATTGATTAGTCCTCATATTTTTGCTACAACTGTTATTAGTGTAATATATTAAGTATATAATACCTACAATTTTAAAGGATAAAATTAGCTTGGGAGAAATATTTTTCATTATTTTTGGTAATCTATTTGCTCCCAAGTTAATTTTTTAAAATCACTTTTATTCTCTTTATTAATGTCTGAGGGGATATAGGATAAATTTGGGGTTGAATTGTTATAGAATACCACATCTGTGAAGTTTGGAATGTGGTGATGTTTGGGAAGATAAGGAAGAACATTTGGATGTATGGCTATATGGATTTTTCGAAGGTATTTGGCACATAGTTTGAAAAAGAGTATTTTTTTTTTTTTCTTTTTGTCTTTTTTTTCGTGCC
>NW_007726986.1:267145-275719 GCF_000696425.1 Galeopterus variegatus | reverse complement strand
GATCCGAACCCTTGGCGGGAGCGCCGCCGCGCTCCCAAGCGGTGCACTGTAGCAGTGCACTACCGGGCCGGCCCCCAAAAAGAGTATTTTTTGGATGACTTCCCAAAGCAGATAACTGAGGCTCCATTTTTCTTATTTTGAATAGCTTACTTAGGTGGTAATGAAGAAATTGCTAATTATTTGGAAGAAGGAATTAGTGGGTTAATATGTTTATTTTTATAAGGTGTAGGGTAATATATAAGTAAAGTATTATTTAAGGCAAATGTGGCTTTGGAATTTTACTCTGCATGGCAGGAGGACATTGGAATTTGCTGGGTTTTATGGCATGGCAAATCTCTCTTGTCATCCTTTTCCTGTACTGGTCCAGGAAACTGGTATCCAAACAGCATATTGCCCACACTTGGATGATGTATCTCCTTTGTTTCCATGGTGACATAGGTGTCGTGCTGCCATTTCCCACTTTGACCCTGTATTAGTCCATTTCTGTTGCTTGTATAACAAAATACCTGGAACTGGGTAATCTATAAAGAAACAATATTTATTGCTTACAGTTTTGGAGGCTGGGAAATCCAAAGTCCAGAGAACACATCTGGTGAAGGCCTTATTGGTAGTGACTCTATACAGTGTCACAGAGTCTCACATGGCAGAGCTGAGAGAGAGACTAACCTCCTTACAGGCTGTTCTTTTAAAGCCCTCAGAACCACACCCATGATTACCATTAAACCATCAACTTAATAATCCATTCACTAGGGCATGGTCCTCACCTCTTCAAGGCCCCACCTTTCAATTACCATAATAGGATTTCCCACCCTCTTAACACTGTCACAGTGGGGGTTAAGTTTCTAATACATGGACTTTGGGGGACACCATTCAATCCACAGCACACCCCAATAGACAAGACAATTAGCTTCACTAGAGTAGGGATGGTTGTATCCTTAGTGCCAAGTATAGTGCTTGGCATATAATAAGTCTTTAATAAATAGAGATAGAAAATTTTAATGAAAAATTACAAAATGTAAAATGGAATAAGATTGTTGTTTATGTTTGATAATAAATTCAGCTTAACTCTTTGGAAATAAAGCATATTTGGAAGTCATCTCTTAATATCAGATACCTCATTAAAACAGCTTTTCAGGGGAAAAAATGGGATACTATCATATTGAATGTGTACCCTGAGTGGAGATACCCTAAAACACTGGTGAAATGCCTATTAGAATTGAAGACATATAGTTTTATGGAAGCTGGTTTCTTAGGTCGGAAAAAGTTTTGTTTGCTTGTTTACTTATTCCTGTATGGAGCTGCATTTCCTATCTATAGCATTGTGGAAAGTACTGATCTTGTCAGTTTTTATGAGCAATGTCCCAGTGCCCTTCCTTGGTATAATTGTCGTAAGATGAAGTAATACCAGATGCATACCTCGATGATTTACTATAATCATATATTTTTGTTTAAAATTGTGCTTTTCATGGTACTTTTGGAAGGGGTAATGTGTAGAATTAAATATTATTGTAACATAAAAAGGTACTGAATGCTTAGATTTGGTACATTAAGTATTTTTCATACATCTGTTTTATAGAACATTTGAACTGTTTTTGTAAATGTTACTTTGTATTAGATGAACTTAATGGAAAGAAAAGTTATATAAATATTGAGTATGTAGTGTTAATAATGAAAACTGAAGCTCTGTTAGTTTCAACATTAGCTGAGTTTACTGAATTCTGTGGTTTTCAAATGATATGGATTATTAAAGGAGATACCTGCTCATGAAATCTTAAAAATCCTTTTGTATTAAACAAGTTAGTAGTTTCAGAGCATGTTATGGAATGTCTCTTCTAAGGTTAAGTGGTTAAGGCCTATTACGTCATGTGTTGAGTTCAGCTCCACTGAAGTAGTAGACATTATCTTCTAACTTTTCTACTGCCAATATCTTGACAAATCTGTAGGATTTGAATTGGTTACATGTTATTCTTAGATGGGGACACTGATTTTTTAGAAGCCCTAAAAGCTGTTTCTACTAAATGAGCTTCATCAATGAATTATATGTGATAAGACAATTGAAATTAAAATATTCATTTTAGGGCTGAGCCCGTGGCGCACTCGGGAGAGTGTGGCGCTGGGAGCACAGCAGTGCTCCCGCCGCGGGTTCGGATCCTATATAGGGATGACCGGTGCGCTCACTGGCTGAGCGCGGTGGGGCCGGTCTCAAAAAGGACAAAAAAAAAAAAAAAAAATTATTTTACTACCACCAGAAATTGTCTTCTTACCATCCAAACTTGTAATTGGAGTTATATTCCCACACCCCCTCCCCTTTTCTGTCACCTCTTGCAGAGTGACAGAGATGCAAAAGATTACTCAGAACACATGTATTCAGAGCAATGAGAAGCTTGAAGAGACTGCACCCAGGGAAAACTCCTTCAAGAGAGGAGAGCCCAAGCACAGCCCTGAGTCAGGTTTTGCTTCAGTTTTTATTGTAAAGGCAAGAAAGTTACAGAGGAACCGCAGGTGGTTAATCAATCATAGTGAAAACAAACTGGCTATAGGACAATCTTCATTAAAGCAGGTGTAACTTAAAATAGTTCAAGCAATTTACCATCAAAAGGAGTCATAAAACTAAGCTATGTGACATACAAAAAGAAACAATGAGATAATCACTCTAGGAGCACTTAGCTCCCCAAGAAACTCTAAGAAACAGCTGAGGGTAAGATGTAGAACGTCCCTCAACCACTAACTAGCAGAATATCCTTGAAGATTTTAGCTCACATACTTTTCCATCATTTAGGTTTAGCTTCACCAAGGGCAACTGCCCCCAGAACAATCACTTTTTGCTGTGCTTCAATTCTTTTATCTACATCAAAGGCTTTAGTCCTGTGAAAGTTTTCTGGTCTTTTCTAATCTTAGCATTTCTGTGTGTTTTCCTAAAGACTTGGGCTTTGGCTTAAACGAAGGACTTTGGTCCTCTACACTACAGGATTTTGGTCCTTCTTTGCTATAGGCTTTGGCCCTGTGAAATACATGTGTTTTATTTCTGTCTCATTAATGTCAATATCCTCCACACTTTTCAAGCAGAAGTGACGTGATTTAATTATTTGTTGAAAATTTATTTGGCCAAACATAAATATATTTTTGATGACTATAATGAGATGAATATGCACAATTATTTTTAAATATATGAAGCCAAATTTATCTCCTTTCCTTTAATTCCTAATTTTGTATACAACAGACTAAATATATTTTTTTGTATTACAGACCTTTCATCTCTTAATATACAAAAATGTTAGCACAATGATGTCTGTATTTTTCTATCGTAAGCCAAAGAGTTTGAAGACAGTGTATCTCAGTGTGACTTATTTTGAGAATGTCATCTGCCATACTTTAGATAAAAGTGAAATAAAAGCATCTATGTTAACATTTCATTAATTTATTTTCCTTTTTCACAAATGTCATTTTGAAAACTCTAGTTGAAGATATTATGTAATTTACCTGTTTCAGGTCCTAAGAAATTGGTTGAAGTTGTTACATGTTTGTTTGAAATTTTTTCTGTAGTTAAAAATAAGTTTGCACCTTGGTTTTGGCAATAAGTTTTTAGTTACAACACCAAAAGCATTATCCATGAAGGAAATAATTGATAAATTGGATTTCATTAAAATTAAAAACATCTGCTCTACAATGGACACTGTTAAGAGATGAAAAAACAAGCCACAGACTGGGAGAAAATATTTACAAAATACCTGATGAAGGACTTGTATCGAAAATACACAAAGAACTCTTAAAACTCAACAATAAGAGAATTAACAGTCCAATTAAAAAATGGGCAAAAGGTCTGAACAGACAGACACCTCATCAAAGATATATGAATAGCAGATAAGCATATGAAAATACGCTCAATATCATGTGATTAGGAATTGCAAATTAAAACAATGAGATACCACTACATACTTATTAGATTAGTGAAAATCTAAAATACTAATGATACCAAATGCTGATGCAGAGAATGTGGAGCAACAAGAATTTTCATTTATTGCTGGTGGAATGTAAAATGGTACAGCCACATTGGAAGACAGTTTGGCAGTTTCTTAACAAAGCTAAACGTAGTCTTACCATATGATCCAGCCATTGTGCTCCCAGGTATTTACCCAAATGAGTTGAAAACTTATGTCCACACAAAAAACTGCACATGAATGTCTATAACAGTTTTATTCATAATTGCCCAAACTTGGAAGCAACCAAGTTGTTCTTTATAGGTGAATGGATAAATGAACCGTGGTACATCCATGCAATGGAATATTATTCAGCAATAAAAAGAAATGAGCTCTCAAGCTATGAAAAGATGCGGAATACCTTAAATGCATATTGCTAAGTGAAAGAAGCCATTCTGAAAAGGCTGTGTATTGTATGATTCCAACTACAGTCAGCCCTCCATATCCATGAGTTCTGCATCTGTGGATCCAACCAACCATGGGTCAAAAATATTCAGAAAAAAAAATTGTGTCTGTACTGAACATGTACAGACTTTTCTCTTGTCATTCCCAAAACTATGTGGTGTAACAATTATTTATATAGCATTTGCACTGTATTAGGTATTCCCAAATAATCTAGAGGAAGATGTGCGTAGGTTATATGCAAATACTATGCCATTTTATATAAGGGACTTGAGCATGTGCTGATTTTGGTATCTGTAGTGGCTCCTGGAATTAATCCTCCATGATATCAGGGGTAACTGTATGTGACATTCTGGAAAAGGCAAAACTAGGGAGATCATAAAAAGATCAGTCGTTGCCAAATTTTGAGGGTAGTACAGAAGAGGGATGAATAGGTAGAACACAGGATTTTTAGATCAGTGAAACTGTCCTATATGACACTGTAATGGTGGATCCACGGTGTTATGTATTTGTCAAAATCCACAGAACTGTACAACACAAAGAATGAACCCTAATGTAAACTGTTATCTTTAGATAGTAAAGATGTTGATAATATGGGAAACGGAGGGACTATATGGGAACCTTATATTTCTGCTCAGTTTTTCTGTAAACTTAAAACTGCTCTAAAAACTAAAGCATTAATTAAAAAATTTTAAAAACATTTTGGTTATATAGTATGGTAAAATGTCAATTTTTTTTGCTAAATATTAGTAATGATTGCTGCAAATGGTATCCTCGTAGTTGGTAAATATTAATATCATAAATTGGTAGGAAGAAGATTACCTGATAAGATATAAAAAATAAAGTTTCAAGGCTGTGCTTCTTATAATTTATATGTAGGATGTATTTAGTGCATTTTATGTAAGGGACCATTACTATTTCAAATTTTATTATATAATAGGTCTTTAATACATTAAAATTTTTTGGCTATCTGAAAAACAAAAGGTTGAATTTAGAAACATCTTTTACTAGTGAAGATTTTATCTAAATATAGGTCCATAGTCCATTATTTAAAACTCTTGGAGCCAGAACTTTTTGTATTTTTGAAATGTTATATGATTCGTATGCCTTGGTAACACTCTTCAGCAGGAGGGCCTAGGACAGTACCTGATAATCAAAGGCTTTAATATTTATATAGTGAAATGTGATTAGTCACAGTTAAGTGAGGTAATAAAGGTTATGGTTATTCTTCCATTTGTTCTGGTGATGTTTTACCATTAGATAAGTTCAGGTTGGGTTTTGGTGCCAAAGGTTATGAAAGAACTGGGATTTTGAGGACTTTGGGTCCCAGAATAAGGGATTGTGGACCTTTTAATACAAGCTGATTTAATATTATTTAATTTCTTAGCCATGTTATGTGATTACTTTAAGCAAATTTTTTAAGTATCGCAAATTTAGGTTTTATTTTTTATTTTAACATTTAATTGTACATATTTGTGGAGTACAGTGTGGTGTTTCAATACTTGGCATATATTGAACAATGATTCACTCAGGGTAGAGAGCATATCCATTTCCTGAACACTTATCTTTTCTTTGTGTTGATTATAGTTGAGATTCTCTTTTCTAGCTATTTAGAAATATACAATATAATAATATTAGTTCTAGTCAGCCTAGAACACCAGAACTTATTCTTCCCCTCCCCCACCTTCCTTCCCTTCCCTTCCCAGCCTATGGACATTATTCTACTCTCTACTTCTATGAGATCTCCCCCCACCCCGGCTTTGTAGTTGGTAAATATTAATATCATAAATTGGTAGGAAGAAGATTACCTGATAAGATATAAAAAATAAAGTTTCAAGGCTGTGCTTCTTATAATTTATATGTAGGATGTATTTAGTGCATTTTATGTAAGGGACCATTACTATTTCAAATTTTATTATATAATAGGTCTTTAATACATTAAAATTTTTTGGCTATCTGAAAAACAAAAGGTTGAATTTAGAAACATCTTTTACTAGTGAAGATTTTATCTAAATATAGGTCCATAGTCCATTATTTAAAACTCTTGGAGCCAGAACTTTTTGTATTTTTGAAATGTTATATGATTCGTATGCCTTGGTAACACTCTTCAGCAGGAGGGCCTAGGACAGTACCTGATAATCAAAGGCTTTAATATTTATATAGTGAAATGTGATTAGTCACAGTTAAGTGAGGTAATAAAGGTTATGGTTATTCTTCCATTTGTTCTGGTGATGTTTTACCATTAGATAAGTTCAGGTTGGGTTTTGGTGCCAAAGGTTATGAAAGAACTGGGATTTTGAGGACTTTGGGTCCCAGAATAAGGGATTGTGGACCTTTTAATACAAGCTGATTTAATATTATTTAATTTCTTAGCCATGTTATGTGATTACTTTAAGCAAATTTTTTAAGTATCGCAAATTTAGGTTTTATTTTTTATTTTAACATTTAATTGTACATATTTGTGGAGTACAGTGTGGTGTTTTATATATACTTGGCATATATTGAACAATGATTCACTCAGGGTAGAGAGCATATCCATTTCCTGAACACTTATCTTTTCTTTGTGTTGATTATAGTTGAGATTCTCTTTTCTAGCTATTTAGAAATATACAATATAATAATATTAGTTCTAGTCAGCCTAGAACACCAGAACTTATTCTTCCCCTCCCCCACTTTCCTTCCCTTCCCTTCCCAGCCTATGGACATTATTCTACTCTCTACTTCTATGAGATCTCCCCCCACCCCGGCTTTAAAAAAAAAAAAAAAAAAGATTCCACATATGAGTGAGATCATGTATTGTCTTTCTGTGCCTGGCTTACTTCACTTAACAAGATGGTTTCCATTTCCATACATGTTGCTGCAAATGACAGGATTTTTTTAAATAGTTTTATAGTATTCCATAATGTATCTATACCACAGTTTTTAAAATCTATTCATCCATTTATGAGCCTTTAGGTTGATTCTGTCTGTTGGTTGTTGTGAATAGCATTGCAGTGAACATGGGAGTGCAGGTATCTCTTTGTTATATTGATTTTCTTTTCCCAGTAGTAGGAGTGCTGTGTTCATAAGGTAGTGAGTGTTATTTTTAGTTGTTTGAGGAACCTCCATACTGTTTCCCATAATGGATGTATTAATTTACATTCGCACCAACAATGTACGAGGGTTCCCTTTTCTCTGCATCCTTGCCAGCATTTATTTTCTGTCTTTTCGATGATAGCCATTCTAACTGGAGTGAGCTATCTCATTGTGGTTTCAGTTTGTGTTTCCCTTTGTAGACTAACCCTCCCCCAAACCTTAAACTTTGATAACCACTAATCTGTTCTCCACTATAATTTTGTCATGTTAAGTATGTTATATAAATGGTTTCATACGTTATGTATTCTTCTGAGATTGGCTTTTTTAAAAAAAAACTTATAGTAATGCCCTTGAGATCTGTCTGTCTTATATGCATCTATAGTTTGTTTTATTGCTGAGTAGTACTGCATTTTATGGATGTATTATAGCTTGTTTACCCATTTGTCTGTTGAGGGACATCTTGGTTGTTTCTCGTTTTTGGCTGTTAGAAGTAGAGCTCTATGAACATATGTCTACAGGTTTTTGAGTGAACAGTTTTTATTTTTCTAGGGTAGACAGTCAGGAGTGGGATTGCTGGATCTTTTGGTAAATGTATTTTTAAGTTTATAAGAAAATGCCAAACTGTTTTCCAGAGTGGCTATGCCATTTTATATTCTCACCAGCAATATGTAAGGGGTCTGTTTTTCTGCATTCTGCCAGCGCTGGTATAGTCAGTATTTTTTATTTTAGCTCTTCTAATAGGTAGTGATATCTGGTTGGTGCTTTAGTTTGCCCTTCTCAAATGGCTGTTGATGTTTAACATCTTTTCATGTGCTTACCGTATCCTTGTACTGTATCATGTGCTGTACATGTATCCTTCTGGGTGAAGTGTATGTTCAAGTCTTTTGCCTATTTTCTAATTAATTTTTTTTCCTTGTGTAGTTTTGAGAGATCTTCATGTATTCTGGATATAAAAAGTCCTTTTCAAATACGTGATTTGCAAGTATTTTCTCCCAGTCTGTAGGTTGTCTTTTTTTTTTTTTCCTCTTTTTTCTTTTTTCGTGTCCGGCAACAGATCGCAACCCTCAGTGTCGCGCCCGTACCAGACCGGGACCGGCAACGGGATCGCAACCCTCGGTGC
>NW_007726986.1:222773-266773 GCF_000696425.1 Galeopterus variegatus | reverse complement strand
CCTGCCCCTCGCGCAGCGAGTGAGAGGGAACCGGTCTGTATGGGGGATCCGACCCCGCGGCGGGAGCGCCGCCGCGCTCCCAAGCGGCGCACTGTAGCAGTGCGCCACCGGGCCGGCCCTGTAGGTTGTCTTTTCATTCTCTAAAATTTGTCTTTTGAGTAATAATGTTTTTTTTTTTTTTAAAGATGACCAGAAAGGGGATCTTAACCCTTGACTTGGTGTTATCAGCACCACACTCTCCCAATTGAGCCACAGGCCGGCCGCTGAGAACAAATGTTTTTAATTTTGATGAATCAAGTTTACTAATATTTTTCCTTTAATGAACTGTTCTAGTGGAGTTATATATAAGAATTCTTTGCATTGACCCTAGGTTATAAAGATTTTTTTCTGTGTTTTATACTTAGCTTTGTCCTCTATTTTGTATTAAGTTTTGTATAAGATGTGAGGGTTAGGTAGAGGTTCATTTTCTTTTTGCTTATGAATGACCACCTATTTCAACACCACTGACTCTCCTTTGTCCATTTTACTGCTTTTGTGCCTTTGTTTTTTTTTAAAAAAAACTATTGGCTGTATTTGTGTGGGACTCTGTTCTTGCTCTGTTGATAGATGTGTTCAGCCTTCCATTAACATCACACCATCTTGATTACTGTAGCTATACACCAGGTGGTAAAAAAAAAAAAAAATATATATATATATATATATATATATCAGGTAGCTTAAAATTGAGTGGTTAAAAGAAAATATAGCATTGTTTTTCTCAAAAAAATTCAGGGTATGTGACTCCTCCAACTTTATATATTTTTTCAAAATTGTTTTAGATGTTCAAGTTCCTTTACCTTTCCACATAAATTTTTAAGTGAATATGTTTATATCTGTAAAAAAGTCCTGCTGGAACTTTGATAAGAATTGCATTAAACCTATAGATCAATTTGGGGAGGATTAATATATTTACCTTGTCAAGTCTTCCAATCCATGAAGATAATATGTCTTTCCATTCATTTAGGTCTTTGATTTTTTTCATCAGTATTTTGTAGTTTTCAGCATACAAATCTCAAATATATATATTTGTTGTCGTTAGGTTTATACCTAAATATTTCAACTTTTTGAGCAATTATAAATGATATTGTGCTTTTAATTTTGGTTTCCAATTGTTCATTGGTAGTATGTAGAAATATGGTTGATGTTTATGTGTTGACTTATATTCTGTGACCATATTACACTCACTTATGAGTTCTAGGGTTTTGGAGATAGATCACTTGGAATTTTCTGCACTCTCCTGATTTTAATTACACTTTATTGGCTGCTTTTTAATATTCTCCTTTTTAAGTTTTTCTCTTCTCCTTGACCTTTTAATTTGGAGTGCTCCAGGGATTAATGCTTGGGTCCTCTTTTCTTCTGTATCTGTACTTTCTCCCTTGATGATGTCATCTGGTTTCATGGGTCTAATATCACCTGTCTTCCAAATCTATATGTTCAGCCTGGACCTCTCCCTCAAACTTGACTGTTAAAAGGAGAGAGAAAAACTGTGGTTACTAGAGGCAGGAAAGGGAAGGGGGAAAGGGGGATAGTGAGAGGCTGGTTAATGGACACAAAATTTCAGCTAGATAGAAAAAACAAGTTCTATTGGTCTATAGCCGACCCAGGAATATATAATTAACAATGATTTACTGCATGTTATCAAGTGACTAGAAGAGAGGAGATCAAATGTTCATATCACAAAGAAATGATTAAGTTTTACATAATTAACAATGATTTACTGCATGTTATCAAATGACTAGAAGAGAGGAGATCAAATGTTCATATCACAAAGAAATGATTAAGTTTTATAATGATGAATATGCTAATTATCTTGATTAGGTCATCATAATTTATACATATATTGAAATATAACTCAGTACCCCATAGGTACAATCAATATATTACAGTAAACAAATTAAAAAAAAAAAAAAGACTTTACATCCAGTAGCCTACTTGACATCTCTATTAATAGGGAACTCAAACTAGATAAACATTCTAGATTGAACTCTTAGATCTATCCCTTGCCCCCTGTTCTATCTCCAGTCTTTAACATCTCAGTTAAACTTCTGGTTGCTCAAGTGGATAACTTTAGGGTCATTGTCGATGCCTCTTTCTTACACTCATATCCAATCAGTCCATCAACAAATCCTGTGGACTCTACTTTCAAAATAAATCCAGAATTTGACTAGTGCTAGACCTGCCCTATGCATCCCCCATCCGCCTTGTACAGAGTAGGAACTTGGTTAATTGTTGAACTGAATTGAATATTTGCTTCTTTTTTAGAGAAATGGTACTCAGGACTTTAAGATCTCACATTCTCTAGTTGAATTATAAGCTTTTATAGTGAAATGTCCCTTAATATTGACAAAAGTAATGATTTTTTTCATCTTCCTTGAGTTTCTTGGATTCTTAAGATTTTTATTACAGATGAAGTTTCTCAATCTTTTGGTCTGTATACTGGATTCAAATCTAGTTAATATTAAGTGTAGTTAATATTAAACTGTTTCAAAGGTCTTTAAGAAATGGTGTTAGAAATTACAAATGGCAAAATATTCTATTTTAACCTTATATGTTATACTTTGTGATGTAGGTCTGAAAATAATTATTTTTCAGGTTTTTAAAACCTTGCCTGTAGTAAAGAGTAATATTAATGAATTACACTTCAGATAAGCACTCCATGTAACACAAGACGAGTACATTATGCATAAGGTGTCTGCTCTTAATTGTTTATAGGAAAAGAAATATATTCATGCATTAAGTAATAAAGGAATGTAGTAGTCCAGCTATTCTTTCAGTTTATACAGTACTTGTGATCTTTGTTCTCTCTTCTTGGCTCTTGTGTTTTGGTGTAGTTCAGTAATTATTTTTCTTTCTGATTCATTTTTTCTGTTTCTTGAACTACATTTTATCACATGTTATCCCCATGTGCCCCAGTACACTTCAGTTCATGCATGAACTGGGCACAGTAACTGGACAGATTCTCTCAAGTAGTCACCACAGTTTTATCCTCTTAAATACTCATAGAAGCAAAAGGAAAAGAAATAAGGTATTGGCATATTCTTTTTAATATTAAGTATGATTGTATTTTAGGTACTCATTAACATCTTTAGGCAACTTGCATTTGACTCTTTCCTATTTGGAATTTTCCCCACTGGTAAATAAGCAAAGGATAGACTTTCAGATGACCTAATATGGAAGGTAAACTGTACACATACACACATCACATGTCTATTTAGCCTACTGGTACAGTCAGGTGGCAAAAGTTATAAGAGCCTCATTATTCTACAGTGTAGCCTATACCTCTGGGTTCTTCAGCCTTCTAACCTGCATCCACATCCTTCCCTTCTCATCCAGGCATTAATAGAGGAATGTGATTCCTGAAATATTTTACTAATGGACATCATCCTCTATTTTCTATGGGGTATTTTGGTCGGCCGATGGGGTCTTTTCATTTTCAGATTATTGAGGTGGTACCTGACTTTGCAAGAAACCTCAGTGTGCCTGACATCTGTGTGTTAGGAATTAGACTGTTGTCTGCTGTTGTTAGCCCTGAGGCAGTATATTTCTTAATGTTTTGCTACTGTGGACTCTCGGGTTGCATGCTACACTCTCCTGGGCATCCAATATGTTTTATGTCCATACATATGATATACTATTCGGCAATCAAGAGAAACAGAGTATCAATTTATGCTACCATATAGATGAACCTTAAAACATTATTTTGTGGAGGCATTTGTAGTTTTCACTAATGTTAGAACAGTGAAACTGTCCTATATGACACTGTAATGGTGGATCCACGGTGTTATGTATTTGTCAAAATCCACAGAACTGTACAACACAAAGAATGAACCCTAATGTAAACTGTTATCTTTAGATAGTAAAGATGTTAGAAGAGTTCCCTTCACATGTAAAAGTTTCTAACTACAGTTTCTCAGTTTTGCTGGACACCCACCACCAATCTTTCTAATTAAAACAGTTCGTTAGTATTTATATTATTGTTCCAAGATCCTGGATATTTGTGCAAGAGGAAGCTAAAGACGATGTGGTGTGACCATGTTCTTATGTTTTCTTTTCCTATCTCTGGTAAAGGATGGAGAAGTGTTTTTGCAGTATTTAGTTTGAAGAAGGGATGAGTTACATATCACATGCTCCCTTTTGAACCATTATAAATATTCACTGGTAGAAGAATAGAAAGTTGTATTTATTTGTAGGTGAATATGAGTTTACTATGTAGAGAGTCTGAGTCTTAAGTGGGCCTACTATGACTAGCCACATATTAAAAAGGAGGATGTGGGAATGTGAAATGGTGCAACCACTTTGGAAAATAGTCTGGCGATTTCTTAAAAAGTTAAACATAAACTTACTGTATGACCTAGGAATTTCACTTGAAGGTATCTGCCTATTAGAAACAAAAACATATATTCACACAAAGACTTATATGTGAATGTTCACAGTAGCATTAGTAAAAATAGCCCCAAATTGGAAAGAATCCAAATATCCATTAACTAGTGACTAGATGAACCAAATATAGTATATAATACAATAGGATATTATTCAATAAAAAGGAACAAAATGCTTGCTACAACATGGATGAATGTCAGAAACATTATGCGAAGTGATATAAGCTAGATACAAAATACCACATATCGTATAATTCTACTTCTATGAATTGTCCAGAAAAGGCAGAACTGTGTGGAGACAGAAAGGTGATAAATGGTTGCCTGGGTTTGGTGGTTGGAGCAGGGATTGAGTGCAGATAGGCTCAGGGAAATTTTGGGGGTAATGAAAATGTTCTAAAACTGGATTGTGGTGATGGTTGCACAGCTTTATAAATTTACCAAAATCATTGAATTATATACTTAGAGTGTATGAATTTTATGATGTGTAAATTATAGCTCAACAAAGTTGTTTGAAAGTGGGGAGAGATGAGAATGAATTTTGCCAGTTAAAGTAGTAAGAGAAACATCATTTGACAAATGTAGTAATTTTTGAGAAATGACGAAAAGGGATTGTCTTAGAGATGTAATCTTTCAGGTAAAAGGCAAAGGGTGTTTGATTTGAATCAGCGAAAGAACAAATGGAACCCTTTAACTTTTGCCTTGAAATCTGTAGTGAATATCAAAGAATCAAATATCTACTTAAATTTTTGCATTTCTCACAGCTTTGTACACTGTGACTGGTGGAGTAAAATCAGTGGTGTACAATAACCTTTTTGGAGCTGTTTGTCAAGGATCTTAATGTTTTTATCTTTTAATTCCACATAAAATATATTCTAAGAAAATAATTAGAAATGTAAACAAGGATTTGTATTTGGAAATATTCACTACAGCATTATATAGGGTAATCAAAAAATTAAAGATAACCTACATTTTCTCAAAGTAGGGAGAATAGTTAAAGTTTGATTGTTTTAGTTATATCTCTCTTGGTTATAAGGAGTAGAAATTCTAGATATAGCTTAAGTAAAGTTGGGCTTTGTTGAAAGGAATACAAGGCACCCTGTTAACCCCAACAGAGCAAGGTCAGTGAGGCCTTTTAGCAATGGGGAATCAAAGCTACCTTCTCCATTTTGCACTTTCAAGGGTCAGGCTAGTCACTTCTTTCTCTGTAGACCTGCTTTATTCTCAGCCTCTCTTCCTTGTACATGGACCAATGCTGTTTGCCAGCTCTGACTGATTCAGTCTTTGTTTCAATTCCAAAATTTCCAGAACAGGATTCTGAACTAGCTCATCTTTTTGAGCCTTAAGTGGGTCAGTGAACAACCTGTGGTTTGATCTTCCTTCCCATCCCCTTTTGGGGTTCTATATTCAGGATTAGATAGTTAGTGAAAATGAAATGGCATTGGGTAATGACTTTGATGCAATACATCTCATGGGCTTATATCAGGGACGGCAAATATTGGTTATTATTATCAACCACAGCTTATTAAATATCACCACCCAGAGCCTCACCAACCCTCATTCTCTTTTGAACCCTCAGAGTTCTCTGTACCTCTGTTTATTCTCTGCTATTCTTACATACTGTGCCTTATTCAACTTTGTGTCCTGCTAGCACATAGCAGAATTCCTTGTACAGTGAATTCACTCAATATTTGCACATTGAATATTCCTATTTTTAAATGGACTATTTATTATATTTGTATGTGATTTTATTTTTTTCCCCTTCTATCCTGGAAAATACCTACAAATTTTTTATCTAAATCTAAGAAAAATTTCTAACATGGTTTTGTAGTAAAGTTAAAGATAAAACTTAATATTAATGGGAATACATATTAATAGCATTTTTCAATATATTTGGGCCTATTTATATGACTTTTCCCTGAGAATAAGCACACAAAGCCTAGTAAGTTTCAGACATTAATCATATATATGTGAATTTAATTTCTGTATGAAATATCTTATTCTAAAAGAAAGAAATGCTTATTGAAAAATTCAACCAATTCAGAAATATGCTACGTAGACAGTAAAAGTTTCCGTTATTTTGTATAGAGTTCTTGCAAGTAAAATGAACTATGGAAGTAGTGGTTCTTTGTAAATACAAAATAAATTTGCTCATTGGATTGGAGTGTGGTTATTGGTTGAAGGCTAAGCTTTTAGTTACTGTATGAGGCAGGCAACAACTAAATTCATAGCTCTGTGTATTAACCTCTACAGTGTGTACTGATAAATACAAAAGTTTATGCAAATCTTTTGAAGTTGTGTTGTAACCATGGTACGTATATTGGAGGCTTGGACATTTTACCCCATTCCTCTGAATACGAACAATTTCATGAATCAGAGGATAGTCTGAATTCAGATATGAGAGGCAGTATAAGGGTCAGTTAGCAAAGTCAACCCTAGTTTAATTTCTTTAAAAAAGTGTAGCATTTACTAAAATATGGCTTTGGGAAACTTGCAGCATCTTAAAGACTTTTAAAGGGTTGATATCTATTGGCAAATTGGCTAATACAAAGAAGTAAGCTTTGGTTTACGTGTTCAGTGTCTAACTGAAAAACAGGAAGATAAATAAAAGAGCTAGGAATGAAAAAAATGTGATTTCTTTCATATGCTCCTCCTTTTTGGCCCTTGTAGCTTGGACAGATTTGATATTTATGGTAAATATACTCAGGCAGAGTGACAGAAGCTTGGTTGTCACATTCAGCCTTTAGGGCCTCAGTGCAGTTAATGAGAACTGCAAATGGTCGTCAAGTCTTGGTGCTTCACAAAGAGGTAGCACTCGAACCTACAGTGAGTGTGTTAGCTTGGTTGTCACATTCAGCCTTTAGGGCCTCAGTGCAGTTAATGAGAACTGCAAATGGTCATCAAGTCTTGGTGCTTCACAAAGAGGTAGCACTCGAACCTACAGTGAGTGTGTTAGCTTAGTGGTTATAGTAGCAGGGAGCATGGGTCATATAGGGAGAGAGCCTTTTAGACTTGGATCAATCTTAAAACAGAGCTCATGTCACGGGTTTCTGCTAAACTATCTCTTTTACAAAGCAGTACTGGTCAGTATGCTGCAGTATTAATCAGTAGGCCAAGTTCAGTGAAGGAAAGGAGAACTGAATTCTTAAAGTTCACGTTCATGCAAAAGTTAGGCATTTTAGGAGGTGAATATGAGACATGATCTTTGTGGAAGACATTGGTGATAAAAACAGAGAGATCTCTGTTAGGTGCTTTTGTGCATTGTCCATTTTTTCTTAAAAAACTTTAAGTTCAAAGTCCTTTTCACAGAAGCTTTAAACCTGCTGTAGGCAGTACAGAAATAAGTGGATAAAGCTTTATTTAGATGCTCTGATAGCTTAGCCAGTGACTGTGACCTGTCCAAATATGGCAGTAATACTGGGACAAAATGTGGAATGTCAAAATGTTGTTTCCTTTTGGAAGCAAAGTTGATGACAAATTGGTTTGGAAATAGTGTTGAAAACCTGGTGATTAAGTGGCAACAAGAGCATGAGAAGAGATTTATCCAAAATCTGTTTAATGGATTTGGGCAGAAACAAAGGGAAGAAGATACTCTTCATTAAATTGGTTAATAGAGGACTTGGAAGCTTTGTTTCCTGTAGAAAAACATCTTTACCCTAAACTGTGATCTTTCTAACTTCTGTTGCATGCATTGCTGCATTTCGTTTTACATGTGCTCTCATTTGTTTTCATGGCAAATGCATTTTTAAACTCAGTTTCTGGATAATTATTGCCATTGATTAGTTTTGCTGTTTCTTTTTTAATGATATTTTCATTTATTCCCTTTTGCTAGCTGGATTGCCTTTTGCAATTCTTACTTCAAGGCATACCCCCTTCCAACGAGGAGTATTCTGTAATGATGAGTCCATCAAGTACCCTTACAAAGAAGACACCATACCTTATGCGTTATTAGGTGGAATAATCATTCCATTCAGTATTATCGTTGTAAGTTAAATCCACTTTTCCAAGTTTATAACTTTTGGGCACTTGGCTTAATTTTGTGTTAACCTGTTAATGATTAAATGTATAACCCTCCAGAACAATATGTATGTTTTTTTAAACCTTAAATTGAAGGTTTATTTGATCAAGATAATCTCAGCTATTTTAAGTGGGGCCAAAAGAATAACAATGTATAATTAGAAGAACCTTACTGAATATGTGTAGATTTTATGCTAATCTTTTCCACGTCACTATGATTATTAGCGCTCTAACTTGCTATGGTTTCAATAATTGTGCTATCCTTAGTTGAATGTTATATCAATATGTTTCTAGCATACTTTATACAAAGGACATTATTTTATAATTTATTGTATCTGTGTGTATGTACCTACTGTCTTCAGTCACTGAGTTCTAGAAAAGAAAAATTGCTAACTACTGTTAAAACTTCATGTAACCCATCCTTAAGGAATTTTTAGGTAATGCCATAAATGGGAGAGCCACAGTTCTATATATAATTGGCAATGAACATGAAAGAATTTTTACTGGTACTGAAGGCAAGACTGATTCTTGAACCACAATAGTAACTGTTGTTTTCTAGTATTTCAGGTGAAAATACTTAGGGAATGTGTCTCTAGGGAGAAGACCTCAGTGATTGAGCTAGATGATTTTTATAATCTCTCAGAAATTTTATGACTTCAACAGTTTTATGCTCCATAACTTGCAACTTTAGAAACAAGATTTATGTTAGTTAAAAAAGTGGGAAATATGGTCCTATCCAGAAGATAGGCCAACAAGATGACAGCAATATATAGCTTGTCTGTTTTTGGAGTTTATTTTTTAAAAACTTCTTAATTTAGCAATATAATGTCTTAAGAATGATCAAAACTCCTAATTGTGGTACATGATTATTAAAAGAAAATCTTTGCTATATCAATTTTGTTTCACAAGACTGTGAGCTCCTTGAAGGCAGAGGTGATACCTTGTTTGTTTTGATATCCTTACTGCCTGTCATGGAGCCAGGCCTGTCCTAGGTGCTTGAATGAAACTATGTGATTGCACATAGTTGCAAATGAAACAATGGAGTAGATGTGCAGTAATGTTGGTGAAGCTTTAAGAAATGAGGGATTCCTTTAATCCAGACGTGTCTTTATACTGAGTTTTTACTACTAAAAGAAAGAAAGCCAAGCCTATGGTTTTCCATTAAGGAGAGAGTAGGGTCTTTTTTTTTTTTTTTTCTGAAGTATGTATATTTCTGAGAGATTGCTAATCATTTAAATATAAAAATTTTAGTAGTATTCTTAGTTGCAAATAGTAGCTGATTTTAGACAAAATGCAGATGTTCAAATAAACAGTGCTAGAAATATACTTGTCTTTCAATTCTACTTTTCTTTGTGTCTCAGTAAAAAGGATGTTGCACAAGCAAAACAACAGAAATCCCCTGTAGACAGGAAGCCTGCAGCAGGACAGGGTGCCAATTGCTGGGCACTGTGTGGATGTGCACAGCCTGCTCAGCAGACACAGGGCCTGACAAAATGTGTAGTTAGCAGAAACTCATGAATTGTATTTCAGTAACTTTGAATTTTTTGCTATCTCAACATAACTTATGAGAAAGTTATCTTTACATTTAGTAAAATGGTAAGTAAATTAATATGAGTGTAGATTTCCTTAAAAACAACAGACTGGGGCTGACCCCGTGGCGCACTCAGGAGAGTGCGGCGCTGGGAGCGCAGCAGCGCTCTGCCACGGGTTCGGATCCTATATAGGGATGGCCGGTGTGCTCAGTGCCGCCGGTCACACACACAAAAAAAGACAAACAAACAAACAAACAAACAAACAAAGCCAGACTGTTTAAAGGTGCTGTGAAAGTACTATTTTCATATCAACAGCATCAAAAAAGATGCTGCTTTGGGCAGCGTTTTAGGCACTAATTCAAAATAATTGCAGTTTATTCCTTAACCTAGCTTATTTCAAGTAGTGCTTGGTTAGACTTGTAGATGTCTAACTTTATTTACTAGAAAGTAAATCATTTCATTAAAAAAAGTCCCTATGATTCAGACATCACACCAGGCCTTTGACATGACTTGCAGATGATCCATAAACATATGAGCGATTGAGGGAGCCTGGTAGAGAGTCAGGATTACTATAGTTGCTCAGAAGATGAGAGAGAATTTTAATAAGGAGGAAATGGTCAGTGAAATAAAATACTACTGAGAAGTTAAAGTAAATGAGGGTTGATAAAAATCTGTTCCATCTGATGAAACAATTTTGACTTTTGAGAAAGATTCAGTAGCATAAAGGGAATGGAGGTAGAGTAGGAGGAAGTGGAAGATGTGGAAATGTGCCAGTGATTGTAGACTACTCTTGGGAAGGTGGGCCCTCAATGAAAGACACAAAAGGGACTGTCTAGAGATGTATAAAATCATCTCGGTTGGTGAAGATATAAAGGAGATGGTGAGAGACTATGGGACATAGGTTAAAAAGGTTGTCATACTGATTTAGATAATTATTAGCTTTGATCTTCATTAGTATTCTGTTTTACTCCCCCAAACATTATCTTTAGTTTTTTCATAATTTATCATACCCTTAGAATCTAAATAAATGATGCATGATAAGTCATCTCAGTTCTAGGATTATGCCACAGTTGGCTTACGCATGGACTCTACTGAAGGTTAAGAATTGTCATAAATGGCTCAAAGGATAGGATAAGATATTAAAACAAAAGAATATGGCTATCTCTTATAGACCAAATGGACAGACACATTTCTACATTTCATTCAGAAGAATAGATTTAGAACTTCTCTGTTGACTGTTCTCTCACTGAAGAGGGAGCATGTAATAAAAATGATGTAGCTGACCTAGCATTTGCCAGCTTTAGAGTTCCCTGCTCTCCCAACAGTAACAGTTAAGTTTCAGCTTACACATCTTCTACAGGTGAGTTTTGTTTTTTTTTTTGTCCTGTTTTTTTTTATTTGTGACCGGCCGCACCGCGCTTAGCCAGTGAGCGCATCATACTGGCCATCCCTATATAGGATCCGAACCTGTGGCAGGAGCGCTGCCGCGCCGCACTCTGCTGAGTGCGCCACGGGCTCGGCCCTACAGGTGAGTTTTTAATCTGGGCTCTGTGCTGAATGTTCCTAGCAAACTGATTTTTTGTCACATCAATGGCAAGAACCAGGATTTGGGTGGCCCTAAACAATGATAATTATAACTAGTAAAACTCACCAAGCTCAGTACCTGTTTCTGGAAAATCATTGAGTACTTAGGAACAGCTAATAGCTGAGATGTGGGAGTTTCAGCTGCTAAAATTGTGGTTGATTGATACAGTTGGTATGTTTTCAATTTTCAAAAATCAATTCCATAATGAAATGTTAGACAAATCCTTTCTGGCTACTAATCTCTCAGGAATTGGGACCCCTAACTGCCTGAAGAGGCAATGTATACTTTAATGAAAGGCCTCCAGAGGTAGTCAGGGATAACCATAAGCAAAATTGTGAAGGTATGGTGTTCCTAGTAGTGCACGTAGTTTTCTTTTCCTGTGACCTGTTCTTAGAAAAGGATCTGATTAATTCAATTACATTAAGAACTATAATGATGATTATGTTTCTGTGAGGCTAAATATGTTTAAGTTAAGGGTGTTTGTCTTTTTACCCAAGAGGCGACACCTTCAATTAAAATTTATTGACCACCTACTTTGTTTTAGGTTACTGTGATGATACTAGCTTTCTATTCAACAATTAAGAAATCCTCCTGCTTTTGTAGAGTTCATAGTCTAGTGGTCAAAGTTATAACATTCTAATTATGGAATTGTAGGAGCCACTGAGCCAGATGAGGTAGAGTTTTGGGTATCAGGTTCTTGAAATCCCTCCCAGGAGGCAACTATTTATTTCACCTATGGTAAGGTTCACGCTGAAGACAATTAGTCCTAACTAAATGGGTATGTTTGAATGCTTTGTAAAATTGTTTATGCAAATTTAAGATGACGCAGGGAAACTAGTATGTATCTCAAGTGAAACTTTGTTACTTATATCTCCCCACACAAATTAGCAAGCAGACTGTTCTGTTTGTTTGATCTCTGGTAGTTAGTGTGTGTCTTACTGTCTTATTTAATCATCAAATAATGTTTTAATGTTCCCATTCAGTATTCTTTGAATTTCTCTTGTAAAGCCCTTGGAAACCTTTTTATGCCTTTAAACTCATGATTCAGACTCTCCCCCTAAATGTCTCCTGGAAGCCAGTATTGGTAGAACCTGTCAGCTAAATCTCTGGTCTCTGTACCCTTTGGCATCAGTGTTAGATCCCTGCTTTTATATTAGACTTTTTACTCCCTGGAATTATTTTATCCTTTTTATGATGGATGTCTTTGATTCAAAGGAATGTTTGAGGAAAATGCAGACTCTGTCAGATAGAAATATATAAAGGAGATTCTGATTGGGGAAGTTTGTATTCTTTGAACAAGCCACGGTTTTTGTCCTCCAGGATACATCACTGTCTACTTATTAAAGCTCAGTTTATTTGAATACAAGAAAAGAAATAAGTTCTTATTTTAAGTAGACTATAAAATGATTTTGGCTCAGCCGTGGCTTTGTAAGCAGTGTCCATAATTGATCTGAAATCTTTTTTTGTGGTTTAGAATGAGGTATCCTAGGTTGATTCTCCATTTGTAAAGAAAAATAGGGGCAGGAGGTTGTTCCCCCTAAATGTCTCCTGGAAGCCAGTATTGGTAGAACCTGTCAGCTAAATCTCTGGTCTCCGTACCCTTTGGCATCAGTGTTAGATCCCTGCTTTTATATTAGACTTTTTCCTCCCTGGAATTATTTTATCCTTTTTATGATGGATGTCTTTGATTCAAAGGAATGTTTGAGGAAAATGCAGACTCTGTCAGAAATATATAAAGGAGATTCTGATTGGGGAAGTTTGTATTCTTTGAACAAGCCACGGTTTTTGTCCTCCAGGATACATCACTGTCTACTTATTAAAGCTCAGTTTATTTGAATACAAGAAAAGAAATAAGTTCTTATTTTAAGTAGACTATAAAATGATTTTGGCTCAGCCGTGGCTTTGTAAGCAGTGTCCATAATTGATCTGAAATCTTTTTTTGTAGTTTAGAATGAGGTATCCTAGGTTGATTCTCCATTTGTAAAGAAAAATAGGGGCAGGAGGTTGTTTTTAAAAAAGGTCTTAGTGATTTATCATTTTCTTTTCTTATTTTTTGTTTGTTTAAAGTGCCTACTTCTACTTTAACATATTATTTTTCTTTCTTTTTTTTTTTTTTTTCAGATGATTCTTGGAGAAACCCTGTGTGTTTACTTTAACTTCTTACACTCAAATTCCTTTATCAGGAATAACTACATAGCCACTATTTACAAAGCCATTGGAACATTTTTATTTGGTGCAGCTGCTAGTCAGTCCCTGACTGACATTGCCAAGTATTCGATAGGCAGACTGCGGCCTCACTTCTTGGATGTTTGTGACCCAGATTGGTCAAAAATCAACTGCAGTGATGGTTACATTGAAAACTACATATGTCGAGGGAATGCAGAAAAAGTTAAGGAAGGCAGGTGAGTGTTAAATTTCTAACGCTTGTTTTATCTTGTGTATTCTTGGAATAGAAGGTTTCAGTGACCAGAAGACAAGCCATCCATTAGCTTAAAGAGATAAGCTAGTGTAATCACTGGGAGATGAATTGAAATCATATGTTTGACTTGTTCTCTCTGCTCATTCATTTTTCCTGTTTTATTCCTATCCTCCATTTAAGAGCATTTTACTGCAAGTCTTCATTGCCAATATATAAGAATGTAAAATGAATCTTATAGATCGTTTATTTATAGATTTTTTTTTTTTTTGGTAGTTAGCTGGTACAGGGATCTGAACCTGTGAACTTTGTTTTATAAGGCTGCACTCTAACCAACTGAGCTAACTGGCCAACCCCCATTTATTTATATAAAACTTTTTTTTAAGACCCCTGATAGTTAATAGACTTTGTGGACCATATGGTTTCTTTCACAACCATCAAACTGCCATTGTAGCAGGAAAGCAGCTATTGACAATACTTAAACAAATGAGTATAGCTGTGTTCCAGTAAAACTTTATTTACACAAACAGTGGCTGCCCAGGGGTCATAGTTTGCTCATCTAGTTCAAGCATTTATGAAGGTTTGCTAGGTCTTTTAGTATTCTTAGAGTATATATTTTTTGTAAGGTAACTTGGTTCAGATTATGACAGCTCAAGGTCCTCAGGTTGCCTTTTAATAACACCCTGATTGGCTCCTTTCTACATTTTGGAGCATATTAAACATGAATGAAGTAGAATGTTTAGAACCCAGAAGGTCCCACCTCCTTTAATTTACAGATGAGGAAAAAACAGTTTTTTTATTTTTGAGCCTATAATTAGTAGCAGAGCCTATTCCTCATCTTAAGTCTCAGAATTGTCAGTCCTATCATTTCTACATGGTTGACCTTCTTACATTTTAAGATTGCTTTTAATTCCCTTAGTTCATCACCCACCAAATACTTTCTCTGGGTAAAACTTTAAAAAATTTTTTTTAAAAATTTTTATACGATTTCCAGGTACTGGTTCTCTTGTAGGTAACATGGATGAGCCTGCTAGTAGCCCCCATTGTTTGCATTTAGTAGGGATGAAAAAGCACCTTATTAACTAGAGTATATATTATGCTATGTGCTGAGGATTGGAAACAAGACCTCTCTGGTCCCTACCACAGAGCTTAGTCTATCAGGGAAGACGTACATTAAACAAATGATAGAACAGAACCTTCCTGGTGATAATGAGGCCAAAGAGTAGAGAGGTAAGGTTGTTAAATGGCAAACTTTGAGGTGATAGGAACACTGATATGGGTGTAAAGTCTTAATGAAGGAGGGAAAAGTGACCAAAGAGGTAAGCAGTTGAGAAATAAATGGTAGAAGGTAATATTATTGATTTGAGCTCAGGTGAGCAAACATTTATATAAGAGGGTAGAGAAAGAATGGTCCAGAAATGGCTTTGAGGAGTGATGAAGATACCAACATCAATACTGGAGTCTTAAGGTGTGTGGGATGTGGAGATCTCATTCTCTGCTTTGTGAGCTCTACAGGGCCAAGCAGTATCCTAGGGAAAAGCTCTTTTAGTGAGTGACTAGGAGGTGTAATGAACCTTCAGGGAAGAGTTTAAAGATACAAGGAAAGATAGAGGACTTTAACAATAGAACTGAGATTCCCGAGTGTACAGTGGAGGAGTTGGGAGGAGATGAACAAATGGCTTGATTGGAGAAGAGGAAGCTTATTGGAAGTGAGACTGAAATTTAGGACAATTTAAATTTAAAGAAGAGCAAATAGCTGGGTAAAAACATATCACGAGAAACAAAGTCTAATAGAATAGAATTATCATGATTTCTTCTTCCAGCCTTTAAAAAAATGCCATATGTATTTATGAGCCCATGATGAAAACTACCTCTAAGGATTTAAATCACAAAGGAAAAGAAAAATGGAACAGAAATGAGCTGAACTACCATTTTTAAATAGCTTTATTGAGGTGTAATTCACATATCATAAAATTTACCCACTTTAAGTATATAGTTGGATACATTTTATGTATAAAGTTGTTTTCCATGACTATCAAGTTTTTGAATATTTCCATTGCACTAAAAAATTTGCTCCTGAGCCCTTGTAGTGAATTCATACTCCCATCCACAATCCCAGGATCAACTGGGACAACAACTCTGTCCCTATAGTTTTGTGTTTTCTAGAATATTGTATAAAAGGAATCATACAGTGAACATTTTTTTGTGTCTGCCTTTTTTCACTTAACGTGTTGGTTTTTTGATTCATCCATGTTTTAAATTTTTTTTTTCCTGAGGTGTATTAGGTTGTATGGATATCCCACAGTTTGCTTATCAATTCATCCAAATGTTGGTGGACATTTGGGTTGTTTCCAATTTTTGGCTTTAAAAAATAAAGCTGCTATAAACATTTGTGTACAAGTAATGTACTTTCATTTCTCTTGAATAAATATCTAGGAGTGGAAATGTTGGGCCATACAGCGTGTGTGTAGTTACCTAAGAAGCTGCCAAACTTTTCCGCAGTGGTCGTACCATTTTGCATTCTCCCCAGCAATGCATGAGAGTCCCAATTACTCCTCATCCTTGTCATTATTTGTTACTGGTCAGTCTTTTTTATTTTAGCCATTCTAGAGAGTTCTGTTGTTGTGTCTCAGTGTGGTTTTAATTTGTATTTGCTTAATGACCAGTGTTGCTGAGTGTCTTTTCATGTGTTTCTTGTCTAGTCAGCTGTTGTCATTTGTGAAATGTCTATTCAACTCCTTTGCCCATTAAAAAAAAAATGGGTTGCTTGTCTTATTGAGTTGTAGGAGTTCTTTATATACCCTGAATAAAAGTCCTTTGTTACATATATGTTTTAAAAATATTTTCTCCCAATCTGTGGCTTACCTTCTATTTTCTTAATGGTGTTTTTTGAAGTTTAAAATTTTGATGATATCTAATTATTTCTTTCTTTCATAGTTTAATTTCTAAAAAAATCTTTACCTGCCTGGAGATTACAAAAATTTTTTTTTATGTTTTCTTCTGTAAGTTTTATGATTTTAGCTCTTATATTTAGGTCTATGATCCATTTAAATTAATTTTTGTATATAATGTGGAGGAAGGGTCAATATCTATTTTTCTACATTGAATTTCCAGTTGTTCCAGTATTATTTATTAGCAAAACCACCCTTTTCACATTGAGTTACCTCGGCACCTTTGTTGAAAATGAATTGACCATGTAAATGTGGATCTATTTCTGGATTCTCCTTATATTTCATTGATCTTTATGACTGTCCTTATGCCAATACCATGCTGCAACTTTATAATCTGTCTTAAAATGAGGTATTGTAAGTCTTTTGACTTTGTCCTTCTTTCTAAAGATTGCTTTGTCTATTATAGGTCCTTTGTATTTTCTTTGCTAGAAATTTGACTGGTATTGCTTCAAATCTATAGGTCAATTTGTGAAGAATTGCCATCTTAATATTGAGTCTTCTAATCCATTAATACGGTGTATCTCCATTTATTTAGGCTTTCTTTAGTTTATCTTACTAATATTTTTTAGTTTTCAGTGTCTTGGTCTTGCACACACTTTGTTAAATATATTACAATGCTTTGAACATTTCTTGATGCTACTGGGAGGAAATTTTTAGTTTTGTTTTTTTAAAAAAATAGATTTCCAATAGTTTGTTTTGAGTGTGTAGCAATATAAGTGGTTTTTATATTGACCTTGTATTCTGTGACCTTGCTAATTTAACTAATTTATTAGTTGGAGTAACTTTTATTGATTCCTCAGGCTTTTCTACATTCCCATTCATATTGTCTGTGAATAGAGAGCTGTACTTCTTCTTTTCCTTTCTATATTGCCTTTTATTTCTTTTCCTTGTTTTTTAACACTGGATAAGACCTCCAATAAAAGGTTGAAAGAAGTAGTGAGAGCAGATATACTTGTCTTCTTCCGGACCTTAGGAGGAAGCACTTGGTCTTTCACCAATGTGATGTTACCTGTGTGTTTTTTGTATATGCCTTTTGTTAGATTTTGAAAGATTTATTCGTCCTTTGTTGCTCTTGGAAATGCAGTCAATACTCTGGTATCACAGCACAGAGCTCTCAGGATCACACTGTTTCCTGACGCGGGCGCTCCAGACCCGTCGCCATTTTGAATCTCTTCTTCTTTTCCTTTCTATATTGCCTTTTATTTCTTTTCCTTGTTTTTTAACACTGGATAAGACCTCCAATAAAAGGTTGAAAGAAGTAGCGAGAGCAGATATACTTGTCTTCTTCCGGACCTTAGGGGGAAGCACTTGGTCTTTCACCAATGTGATGTTACCTGTGTGTTTTTTGTATATGCCTTTTGTTAGATTTTTTTTTTTTTATCATAAATGGGTATTGGATTTTGTCACATGCTTTTTCAGTGGCTATCAAAATGGTCATATTGTTTTTCCTCTTTATTCTCTAGCACAGTTTATTATATTAATTTTTGAATATTAAAGCAACTTTTCATTCCTGGGATAAACTCCACTTGCTCTTGGTGTATTATTCTTTTTATAATGACTGGATTTGATTTGCTAATATTTTGTTAAGGATTTTTACATCTCTTTTCTTGAGAGTTATTGGTCTATAGTTTTCTTAAAAAGTTTTTGTGTAGCTTTGGTATAAAATTTTTGGTAATTAATGTTTATGGGATTTATCAGGAAAGCCATTTGGGCCCGTAGTTTTCTTTGTGGGAAGGTTTTAAACTACGTTTTCATCTTCTGTAATAGATACAGGACTGTTCAGGTTGTCTATTTCTTCTTGTGTGAGCGTTGGGTGTTTGTCTTTCAAGGGATTTATCCATTTCATCTGAGTTGTCAAATTTATTGGTATCAAGCTGTTCATAGTGTCTTTGTATGATCTTTTTATTGTCTGTAGGAATTGTAGAGATGGTCTCACTTTCATTCCTGCTATTGATTGTCTTATCTCTTTTTTCTTGGTTGGTGTGGCTAGAGGTTTGTATATTTTATTAACCTTTTGATTAGTTTCTTCTTTTGGCTTCATTGATTTTTCTCTATTGTTTTTCTGTATTCAGTTTCATTGATTTCTGTTTTTATTTTTATTTACTTCCTCAACTTGCTATTAGCTGTATTTGCTCATCTTTTCTAGTTTCATACAGTAGAAGATTAGATCATTAGCTGTGCCACAAATTTTGATATATTAGGTCTTCTTCTAGCTGAAAATACTTTCCAATTTCCTTTGTGTCTTGCTCCTTTATCTAAGGGTTACTTAGGGGATTTTCCATTTATATCTGTCTTTGATGTCTAATAGTTGTGATCAGAGAACATACTTGGTATGATTAGAATTCTTTTACATGTATTGAAATTTTTTTCATTTTCAGCATATAGTTTATCCTGGAGAATGTTACATATGCACTTGAAGAGAATGTGTATTCTGCTGTTTTTGGGGTGGAGTGTTCTGTAGATGTCAGTTTGGCCAAGTTGATTGATAGTGTTATTTAAATCATATCTTCACTGATTTTCTATCACCATGCTTTTGCATTTCTTCTTTTTTTAAGTAAAAGACTATTTTTATAGTAGTTTTAGGTTTATAGAAAAATTGAACAGAAAGTACATACAGTTCACGTACCACCCCTCTCTGCCTCAGTCTTTCCTGTTATATTAATATCTACCAATATGTTTTCAAAATTATTATTATTTTAATTGACACATAATTATACATATTTATGGAGTACAGAGTTATAGTTCAGTACATGTATGCACTGTGTGATGATCAAATCAGGGTAATTAACATATCCATCACTGTAAAATTTATTGTTTCTTTGTAATGAGAGCATTTGAGCCCCTCTCTTCAAGCCATTTGAAAACATGTGATAAATTATTATTAATTATAGACATCTAGCACTACTCTAGACCACTAGAACTTATTTTTCCTATCTAGCTGTAATTTTGTATTCGCTAATCAACCTCTCCCTTACCCTTCCAGCCTCTAGTAACCACAGTTCTACTTTCTACTTCTATGAGATCAACTTTCTTTTTTTGGCTCCCACATATGAGTGAGAATGTGCAATATTTATCCTTCTGTGCCTAACTTATTTCACTTAACATTATGTTATCCAGGCTCATCCATGTTGCCTCAAGTGACAGGATTTCATTCTTTTTCATGGCTGAGTAGTATTCCATTGTGTATATATACCAAATTTTCTTTATCTATTCATCTATTGATGGACACTTAGGTTGATTACATATCTTGGCTTGCTGTTCAGTGTGTAACATAAGTGTCATCTTTTCCTGCTGAATTGTTCCTTTTTCTATATAAAATGTTTTTCTGTGTCTCTAGAAATATTCTTTGCTTTAAAGTCTATTTTGTCTGATATCAATACATAGCTACTCTAGTTCTCTTATGTTTATTGTTGGCATAATATATATTTTTCCATAAGCAAAACTTTCAGCTTATTTGAATCTCTGAATTTAAAGTGTGTCTTTTAGAGACAGTATATAGTCAGATCTTGTTTATTCTTTTTAATCCAGTCTGAAAATCTCTGCTTTGATTACAGCATTTAATTCATTAACATTTAATGTAATTACCAATATAGTTGGATTTAAGTCTGCCATTTTGCTATATTTCTGTTTGTTTCAATTCTTAATTTCTGTTTTTCCTGTACTGTTTTCCTTTTTATTAAACTAATATTTTTTAGTGTAGCCTTTTAAGTATTTTACTGACAATTTTATCTCTGGGCTTTTTTGGTGGTTTCTCTAGGATATATCTTTTGTCATAATTTACTTCAAATTAATACTGATATTCTATGGCAAATTAGCAACTTTGTATTGCTCTGCTCCCCCCTTTCACTTTGGGTTATCATCATATATATTACATCCATATATATTATAAACCCAACAAAATATTCTTGTAATTTTTAATTTAAACAATGATGTTTAAGGAAATTAACAGAGGAAATTAAGTGAACTTATCTTTAATTAGTGACAAGGAGATTCACTAAAGATGAATCTTTAGTGAAGAGTTTGAAGATATGGGAAAATATAGGGATCTTTATTTACAGAACTGGCGTTGTTGCCTTAGTAGATAATTAACTTGCCTGAACACAAACTGTGAAATTTCTTGCCCCAGTAGTGTCTAATCCTTGATGCTTCTATTTCTGTCCAGTTTTCTTCTTTTCAGTTTCACTCCCTAGGGATCTGCACTGTGCTTGTAGTTTTTTTTTTTTTTTCCCCTTTTTGTCTTTTTTCGTGACCTGCAACGGGATCGCAACCCTTGGTGTCGCGCCCGCACCGCGCTCAACCAGTGAGCGGACTGGTCTCTATATGGGATCCGAACCCTCGCCGGGAGCGCCGCCGCACTCCGAAGCGCCGCACTCTACCGAGTGTGCCACCAGGCCGGCCCACTGTGCTTGTAGTTTGTGGTTAGCCAATGATTTGGGAAGAGGTTATACTCAGACATGAAGCCATGTCACCCTTTGCACCCTGAGCTGTTTGTAGGTTAAGGAAAACCTTCTGTCCAGTTTTTTTTTTTTTTTTTTGTCTTTTTTCGTGACCGGCAACGGATCGCAACCCTCAGTGTCGCGCCCGTACCGGACCGGGACCGGCAACGGGATCGCAACCCTCGGCGTTGCCCCCGCCCCCCGCTCAGCCAGTGAGCGGCCGGTCCGTATGTGGGATCCGAACCCTCGTCGGGAGCTCCGCCGTGCTTCCCAAGCGGCGCACTGTAGCAGTGCGCCACTGGGCCGGCCCCTTCTGTCCAGTTTTATATGTATTTTCTGATTAAGGGAATTGCCTGACCTTGTTATGCTGTGATTACTGGAAGCAGAGCCATTTATTTAAAATATTTCACATGGTCAAATAGTTATATTTCTATAAATAAAGGGCATAACAAGCAACAACCACTCATGTACCCTCCACCTAGATTATGAAATATACCATTACCAGCCCCGTTCGAGCCCATGTGTCCCTTACTAATCACATTCTTCTCCTTTCCCAACCAAGGCTGACCTGTATTTGGAATTTTGTGTTCACGTTAGCTTTGTTTTGTTTAGTATTTCTAAAACAAACAGAAATTTAGAAAACTGTGTGTGTGTGTGTGTGTGTGTGTGTGCGTGTGTATGTAGAGAGAGAATATATATATGTAGTATGTGTGTATATGTAATACATATAAACATACATGTATACAATTATGTTTCTGTCTTTTTGGTACTAATTTAAATGGTATCCCATACCATTCATATGTATAGTACCACTTTGAAGTGAGTATTCTTTAGCAAGTAAATAGTTCACATAAAGAACTATATTTTATAACACTGTGGTACTCATGGCTTTATAATTAGTACTTTCTTAGACGTATCTATAGTAAATACTTATCAAATGAATGTGTAAGTAGAATCCCTTATTGTACTGTATCACATTTGTTAGGTGTGATTTATTAACAATATAGTGAAGTAATTTATTAAGCAGAAATAAAAGCTTAGCTAAAAATGTGTTTGTATTATCAACCTTTGGATCTTAATGTTTCCTCATTTGTTTAATTTATTTTTGGGGGGCTGCTGGCTAGTATGTGGATCCGAACCCTCGACCTTGGTGTTATAACACCATGCTGCAACCAACTGAGCTAACCAGGCAGCCCTTATGTTTCTTCATTAGAATTATTAGGCCATGTATCATCTGATCTTATTTAGAGTGATCTTTCTGTCATATCAAAATAAAAATAGAAAAGCATACAATTTAGGCCAACTTTTAGCTATGATGCCCCCCTCTACTCCCCACCACCCCGTGGGGGAGGAGCATTGTGCCAGAATAGCAGGAGAGATGCTTTTATCTCTTTTGGGATAAGAAGAGTTTTGTTCCTGGCTTAATAAATGAGTAGTGGAAAGTGCAGCATTTGTTAGATAAATGCTCTGGCTAATTTGTAACACAGTTGAAACTTACCATAATAAAGCTCATAATTAAAATAGTCTTGTTGCCAATAGAATTTTTCAACTCATAACTATTTTTAATAGACCCTGTAGTTTGACTAAGAAAAATCCTCATTCTTTTAACTAGAATTTGCTCCAGACAGTGGAATATTTTCAGTGGACTTTTGCCTCAAAAGTACTCTGTATATAATTGGTTATTCTGGAAAAATATCACATTGCCACCCTTTTTTTTTTTGTCTTTTTCCGTGTCCGGCAACGGATCGCAACCCTCAGTGTTGCCCCTGTACCGGACCGGGGACCGGCAACGGGATTGCAACCCTTGGTGTTGCTCCCGCGCCTCACTCAGCCAGTGAGCGGGAACCGGTCTGTATGTGGGATCCGAACCCTCGGGCGGGAGCACCGCCGCGCTTCCCAAGCGGCGCACTATCCAGTGCGCCACCGGGCCGGCCCCACATTGCCACCCTTTTTGACATTTCTTCTTGGATTCTCTAAATCTGGAAAGCAAGCAAGCAAGCTGCTTAAAGAGATAATTCTCTATATTCATGCTGGTAGTCTTATGTTTTAACATTTCCAGAAGGTGTATTTGAAGGGTTGTAATACTGATTATTTTCCTCTTTCTAGTGACTTCTCTTTTGAGTGTTAGAGAAATGGAAATATCAAAATACCATTAGACTTATAGCTCATCTTTTAACATCTCGTCCTAAAGGAGATATTATGGAGTTTTGTGTGTGGAAGTTGTAAAAGGTTATTTCCTTCAGATAATTAAAAAAAATCAATTTTACTGAGATATAATTGATGTACAGCAAACTACACATATTTAAAATGTACAGTTTAATATAAGTTTTGACATATATATATACAATGTGAAACCATCATCACAATCAAGATAGTGAACACATCCATCAACCTCAAGAGTTTCCTTATTCCTCTTTGTAATCCCTCCCTCTAGGTTTATTCCCACTCCAAACTCCTCCTTAAGTAACTACTGATTTGCCTTCTGTTATATTGATTAGTATGCATTTCCTGAAGTTTTATTTAAATGGAATCAGATTCATCCATGTATCAATAATTTATAATGTCCCTTGGTATCCCTGGGGAATTGGTTCCAGGAATCCCACCCCAAGATACTACAATCCAGGAGCACTCAAGTCCCTGATATAAAATAGTATAGTGTTTGCATTGTATATAACCATATACTTTAAATCATCTCTAGATTACTTAGGATACCTAATACAATGTAAACGCTTTGTAAATACTTGTAATACTGTATTTTTAAATTTGTATTTTATTTTTTTAACTAATATCTTCAATCTGCAGTTGAATCTGTGGATACAGAAACCATTGATACAGAACCTGCTGCTATGAGGACCAACTGTACTCCTTTTTATTGCTGAGTGGTATTCCATTGTATAGATATACCTCACTTTATATATTGACCTGTTAATGGACATTTGGATTGTTTCCAGTTTTTGGCTTTTACAGATAAATCTGGTATGAATATTTGTGCATAAGCCTTTGCATGGACAGGTACTTTCATTTCTTTTGGTTAAATTCTGAGGAATGGTATATTAGTCCATTTTTGTGTTGCTGTAACAGAATCTCTGAGACTGGGTAATTTCTTTTCTTTTTTTTTTGTCTTTTTCCGTGTCCGGCAACGGATCGCAACCCTCAGTGTTGCCCCCGTACCGGACCAGGGACCGGCAACGGGATCGCAACCCTCGGTGTTGCTTCCCGCGCCTCGCTCAGCCAGTGAGCGGGAACCGGTCCGTATGTGGGATCCGAACCCTCGGGGGGATCCGAACCCTCGGGCGGGAGCGCCGCTGTGCTTCCCAAGCGGCGCACTATCCAGTGCACCACTGGGCCGGTGCAAGACTGGGTAATTTCTAAAGAAATTATTTGTCTCAATTCTGGGACAGCTGCATCTGGCGTGGGACTTAGGCTGCTTCTACTCATGGTGAAAGGTGGCAGGTAGCTGGGGATGAGAGATCACATGGCAAGAGGAAGCAATAGAGAGCAGGAGGGGAGGTGCCAGGATCCTTTAAAAAACCAGCTCTCATGGGAACTAATAGAGTGAGAATTCACTCACCACCCCACCACCTCCCCAGGGAGGGCATTAATCTGTTCATGAGGGATATGCCCCCATGACCCAAACATCTCTCAACACCGCCACATTGGGGATCAGATTTTGACATGAGCTTTGGGGGGACAACACATCCAAACTATGTCATTCTTTTTTTTTTTTGTCTTTTTTTGTGTCCGGCAACGGATCGCAACCCTCGGTGTTGCGCCCGCACCTTGCTCAGCCAGTGAGCGGGAACCAGTCTGTATGTGGGATCCGAACCCTCGGTGGGAGCGCCACTGCGCTCGCAAGTGGCGCACTGTAGCAGTGTGCCACTGGGCTGGCTCCCAAACTATGTCATTCTGCCCTTGGCTCCCAAAAACTCAAGTTCCTCTCACATACAAAATACAATCATTCCATCCACAGTCACCAAAGTCTTAGTTTATTAAAAGTCCATAGTCGAAAGTCTCATTTGAGACTAAAGGCAAAATTTCCAGCTGCAAACTTGTAAAAGTCAAAAAACAAATTGATCTACTTCCAAGATACAATGGTGGAACAGACATTGGATGCACATTTGCATACCAAAGGGGAGGAATAGGCCAGACGAAAGGAGGAACAGGCCCCAAACAGGTCTGAAACCCAGTAGTGCAGACACTAAATCTTAAAGCTCCAAAATAATCTCCTTTGACTCCAAGTCTTGCATCCTGGGCTCAATGGGGCATTTGGGCTCCAAAGCTGGGGCAGCCCCACCCCCATAGCTCTGCTGGGCATAGCCCCCTGGGCTGCACAGTCCCTGAGGCTCTTCCAGGTGGGCATTGTGCATTGCCAGTGGGGTTCTAGGGTTCTGGTGGTGGCCCCACTCCCTTGGCTCTACTAGACATTGTCCTGGTGTGAGCTCTGACCCATTTCTACTCTTTGTCACTCTGTGGTGGTTCCGCCACTGCATCAGGTCTCTGCCTGGACCCCCAGGCTTCTCCTTACATCCTCTGAATTTGGATGGAAGCTGCCCTGCCTCTGCTGCTCTCATGTTCTGCTGGCCTGCAGACTTAACTGGCATGGATATGGCCAAGGTTTCAGGCTTGTACTCTCCAGAGCTGTGGCAAAAACCACACTTGGGGCAGCTTGAGGCAGGGCTGCTCCAGCTGTAGCAGCAGTGATGCAGGGAGCAGCACCCCATGTCTGTCCTCCAGAACAACTCAGTTCTCCTAGGCCTCTGGGTCTGTGATGGGAGGAGCATTCTTGGAGACTTGAAAATGCCTTTCAGGGCTTTTCTCCCAATATCTTGGCTATTAGCACCTGGCTGCCTCATAGCCATGCTATTCTCTTTAGCAGCCAGTTCCTCTGTTGCACCATTATGTTTTTCTCCTGAAAATGCTCTCTCCTTTTCTACCACATGGCCAGGCTACAAATTTTTATGCTCTGCTTCCCTTTTAATAATAAATTCTGGCTTTATGTCATGCCTTTGTTGCCATAATTGAGCATAGGTTGTTTCAAGTAGCCATGCAGCTGTGTGAATGCTTTGCTGCTTGGAAATTTCTTCCTCCAAACATTCTGGTTCACAACTCTTAAGTTGCACCTTCTACAAAATCCTAGGGCATGGACATAGTGCAGCCACATTCCTTTCTGTGGTGTAGCAAGGGTGATCTTTTGTTCAATTCCCAGTAAGTTCCTCATTTCTGTATGAGACCTCATCAGCATAGCCTTTACTGTCCACATTTCCATCAACAATCTGGTCGCAACCTTTTAACCATTTTCTAAGACATTCCAAACTTTCCCTCGTCTTTTTATATTCTTCTGAGTCCTCCAAACTCCTCCAACTTTGCCCATTACCCAGTTCCAAAGCTGCTTCCACATTTTCAGGTATCTGTATAGTGACACCCCACTCCTCAGTACCAGTTTTCTGTATTAGTCCATTTTCTGTTGCTTATAACAAAATACCTGAAACTAGGTAATTTATAAAGAACAGAGGTTGACTTGTCTTACAATTCTGGGACAGCTGCATCTGAAGCGGGCCCCAGGCTGCTTCTACTCATGGAGGAAGGTGGCAGGCAGTCTGTGGATGAGAGATCATATAGTGAGAGGAAGAGAGGAGGTGCCAGGACCCTTTAAACAACCAGCTCTCATGGGAACTAATAGAGCGAGAATTCACTCACCTTTCTCTCCTCCCTCCAGGAAGGGCATTAGTCTGTTCATGAGGGATTTCACTCTCATGACCCAAACATCTCCCAACACTGCCTCACTGGGGATCAGATTTCCACATGAGCTTTTTTTTTGGGGGGGGTGTCAACATATCTAGGGAAAATAAAGGAAAATGGTCAGGGCCCCTCAGATGTTCAGCATCTTGCCAAGCATTTGATGTAAATATGCACATGCACCCAGGTGTTCTTTGGTTATTTTCTACTGTAATTGTGCATGTGTACCCAGGTGTCCTGGGTTATGGACTAAAGTATAAAGGATAAGTGTCTCTGATCCACACCACCCCTTGCCCCCCGGATGTCCCTGGGGGGGCCACGGGGAGGCCGCTATGCTGCTGGTGGCTGTTGCTGCCAGTGCCCCGGGATACCCCAAGAGGCCACTGCTGCTGCTACTCCTGCTGTAAGCTGCTGCTGCTACTGCTGAGGACTGAGCTCATGTTGTCTGCCAATGGCTCCTAGAATCTTTCCCAAAAACATATTGTGGACCTGTGTGTGAGGGATCTATGACCTAGCCAGGCATGTGGAGGGTCTGGTGACTCAGCCTGGCATGTGAGGGGATCTCTGGTGGCTGTTGCTGCCAGTGCCCCGGGATACCCCAAGAGGCCACTGCTGCTGCTACTCCTTCTGTAAGCTGCTGCTGCTACTGCTGAGGACTGAGCTCATGTTGTCTGCCAATGGCTCCTAGGATCTTTCCCAAAAACATATTGTGGACCTGTGTGTGAGGGATCTATGACCTAGCCAGGCATGTGGAGGGTCTGGTGACCCAGCCTGGCATGTGAGGGGATCTGGACCCAGTCTGTACAATGGGTTTGAAGGGTCTGAGCCCTAGCCCTGACAGTACAAATGGAAATTTAGTATAACTAAAATCGCTTTAGTTATGAAATGTCTAGCCATACAATTAGCGCAGCTATTGCCTCAACCCAACAGCTGGCATAGTCCTATAGCTTTGCAGTATCCAAACTCTATCAAGTGGAATGGGTAAGTCATACGGTAGATGAACTTATTGCTTTTTAAGAAACTGCCAAACTGTTTTCCAAAGTGGTTGTGCCAGTTACATTCCTACCAGTAGTGTGTGTAAGTTCCAGTTCCACATTGTTGCTGATATGTGTATGGCCGGTCTTTTCATTGTAGCTAGTTTAATAGGTGGTATTATATCTCACTGTGGTTTTATTTGCATTTCTCTAATAATTAGTGATATTGAGCATCTTTTCTATGCTTATTTGCCACTTTTATGTTTTCTTTGGGTGTGTGAAAAATGTGTTCATTTTAAAAATTGGCTTGTTTTCTTGTGGTTTTGAGAGTTCTTCATATATTCTGTGTACAAGCCTTTTATGCTATATGCTTTGCAAATATTTTTTCTCAGTCTGTGGCTTATCTTTTAATTTTCTTAATAGTGTCTTTTGAAGAACAGATGTTTTAAATTTTGATGAAATTTGTTTGAACTTTTTTCTTTTGTGCTTTTTGTTCCTATTTAAGAAATCTTTGCTAATCTAAGGTCATGAAGATTTCCTCCTGTTTTTATGTTTTTTTCCTAGAAGTTTTATAGTTTTATGAGTCATTACAAGCTTTGAATTGATAGGGGAATTTTGCTTCTATAGATCTGTATGTGAAAAGGGTAGGGGGGAAAAAGGGTAAGAGAAAAAAAAAAGAACCACAGGCTGTATGTCTCTTTGTCCCCAGTTAAAGCCAATCCTGGTCTGATACACTTTTGATTGTAAGTGTACATTGCCTCTTGATCTCCTAACACTTGTAAAATAACTGGTGAGTTAGCATTGTAAACATGTCTTTTAATTTATGAATTAAGTTGTAAAGTCTTTCATATTATACAAGGGCACTTCAAATAGTTTGTGGAAAAATAGAATTGAAAGATAATATGAATCTTTCCATGAACTTTTTGAAATCCTCTCATGTATATACTCTTGACTGCAAATTAATTTTCGTCATATATCTTTAAAAACCCTTAATCATTGTTGTCTTTTTAAAGGTTAATACATGACTGTAAACTACAGAGAAAAAAGCCTACCATGTATTTATTGTTTGCTTAGAACCAAATGAATAAGGGTGCTTGTTTTCAGTGATCATATACTAACCTGGAAGTTAACTATCTCCTTATCATCTGGCATAACTATCCAAACTTTTGCAGTGCTGACTGTTACTTATTTTCATCCTTTTAGCATTCTTGTAACATAGGCATGGAGAGTAATATTGTTCCACTTTTATGAATAAAGAACTTAAAGCACAGTGAGGGTTAGCATCTTGTTTTTGATCCCAGATGGTTATTAAAATGGAGGTGGGACCTCAATTTCAGGACTTTGGTTCTCAGTTTTGTGCTTTTCCACCAAGCAGTATGCCTGTGTCTCTAATAATATCACTCCTGGATCAAACAACATAAAAATAGACAGGAAAATTCTAATCTTTCAGTCAAGGAATTTAAGAAAGACGTTATGTGATAAGAATGTACCTATACTCCAAAAAATGTTATTGTAAATTATTCTTAAAGGACACAGATTCTTCACACATGTATTGTTTCTCTGGTTCAGGTACATAAATTGTACCTCGAAATTTTCATGTGATTATATTTCTTATTAATGATGATATTTTTGTTTCTTATACAAACTGTTGTGACAAAATGTGAGCTAATACTATTCAGAATGGTATAAAAAGAATTATTTGGGGGGGGTCCTGATGTGTCATGCTCTCTTACTTTCTCTTCCTAGTGTATGTAAGTTGACTGAAATACGCTATTACTCCAATTGCACTTTTTACCTAAGTGTATTTAAGCTTTTGCTTATCAGCCTGTTGAAGTTTCTACATTGGTACACATGCAGTTGTCCACCTACAGTCCTGTATGATGGTTGGAAAAACAACCTCTTTAAAATCAGTGTGAGTATTTGCATAGCTCAGATTTGCAGCAGAAATAGTTACCTTTTATAGTTTTCAATGAGAAGATCTCTTGGTATAGCAATGAGGTTCTGAAGCAAGGAGAAAGGAAAATTGAATGTAGAGATGAAGTTATAGGAAGACCTTATAGTTTCCTAGAAAATTATGATTTTCATCAGTGTTTCCAGAATGAGTCAGTTGTTGCCAGTTTCAGAGCTGTATAATATTGGTACATAACTCTAGCCTTGCATTACTGTTCTATTATGGATACTGTTTGGCTGGATACAGACTTTCCTATTCCTTTTCTCTTGAATTTTAAAACTTAGGTAGCCACAAATGCAAAAACATTTCAGTCTAAACGTTGCCTGTAGTTTATTAGGATTATAGTGTAACCTGTTCTTTAGTTTATGTATCTCCACAGCCTACCTCTATATAAATTTTGATTATAAAATTATAATGCTTGACATTGGGGAGAAGGGGTCATTTTTGTTGACAGTATAGGTGAGTCAGAGTTAAATGTTAGGATGAGAATATCCTCTTTCAGTTTTGGCTTTTGGTCTTGACTGTTTCACATTTGTTCTCTTTATTTTCTCTCCCCCCGCCGCCCTCCCTTCTTTTCTGCTTCTGTGCATGTTCTTGTGCTTTGTCTGCCATCACTGAAATCACAGGACTTACTGGACTTTATTTTATTTATTTATTTATTTTTACCTTTTTTTGTCTTTTTTCGTGTCCGGCAACGGACCGCAACCCTCAGTGTCGCACCCGTACCGGACCAGGACCGGCAACGGGATCGCAACCCTCGGTGCCGCGCCCGCCCCTCGCTCAGCCAGTGAGCGGGAACCGGTCTGTATGTGGGATCCGAACCCTCGGCGGGAGCGCCGCCACGCTCCCAAGCGGAGCACTGCAGCAGTGCGCCACCGGGCCGGCCCCAGGACTTACTGGACTTTAGATGTGGTGGCCATTAGGTCCTAAATGGAGAAGTGAGAACAATAATGAATGGCCTACTTTATTACTTGTAATGTCTAGTGAGTTCTTATTCGTTGTTTAAAATGAATACTTGAGAATTTACTGTAACTTAAAAGGGGCTATACTTACAACATTAGGACATTCAGTTATCAGGACTGCCATTGCTTTTGCCAATGAAAATATCATTATTCTCAGTTTTTTTTGGGAAAAAAAGCCAATTAGCCCATGTAGTTCAGTGTAGCTCTCTTCCCAGGTCAAGATTCTCTTTAGACCAGTGGATCTCAAACTTTAGTGGTTCATTTGAATCATCTGGAAGGCTTGTTAAAGCACATATGCTGGGCCACATCTTCTGAGAATTTGTATTTCTAATGAGTTTTCAGACACTGCTGTTGATCTTGGGACCACACTTTGAGAACCACTGCATTATGTCACCTGGATTGTGGGAACATGATGTTGCATTACATCTATCTCAAGATATGGGGGCTGATATCTACCCTGTTAGGTAGGGTGAATTTAAGATCCTGCATAGCTAGCCGGTCTGTTTGTGATAGTACAGTATAGAAACCATTGACTGCTTTAAGAGATTCATTTTTTTTTCTAGCTTTTATTTAAATTAGTTATGTTTAAAAGCACAAGCTCAGTGTTTCTGATCAATTCTGATCTCCGACTGTATGAATTAGTTATTCAATACAGTGTTATCTTTGTTTAGATTATGGCAGGCTTGTATTTAGATGTTGAATTGCAATACATTTGATTGAATGGAAGAAGTAATTTTCCTTTTTCAAGTGCAACCCACAAGCAGGTAAATAATGCTGGAGTTTGAGGAAGTGCCTTCTATGATAGTGAAAACCCATTATAACTAGACTGGCTGTGGAACTTAAGTACCTGGTAAAACCTGCTTTACACTTTGAGAGAATGGCTTCTTCTATATGGTTTAATTGTAGACATTACTGGATAAGCCTTTATGCCTCCAAAAAGATTAATTTGTTCAGGCTTACTGTATTTCTCTTGCACGTGCATGTCAGTATGTAGACAACCCTCTTTGTAAACATACTTGTATATCTATATGGAAATATCAACACATAGAATGAAATAGGAGATACTTTTAAGATTCTTCACTTTATGAAAGGACATTAGTTTTTAGCGTATTTAAAAGGAATGTGACTTAAAGGCCAGTACCTCTTTCCAACTCCCTTGTTCTGAATGGCAGAACCTGACACTTAAGGCTTGTGGCTGTGACTACTACTTCACCCCTACACCACCCTCTTTTGCCCCAGTGTTTCTCACACTTGAGCTGCACTGGAATCACCTGGAGGGTTTGTTAAAATCCTTGTTCCACCTCTGCCTAGCTTTCCGCTATTGGAGGAAAGAGGCTTAGTAAGAGATGATTTTAACATAAGGAGATTGAGCTACTTTATATGTGTTCATTGAGTGCTGTAGGTGTCTTTCCCCTGCAGACAAAGGGTGATAACTTCAGATTTTTAGGATACAGTGGCTGAATTGACACTTGAGTAATAATTATCAAAGAAAAGTGGGAAGCTCATTCCAGGCAGAGGGATGAATACAGAGAACATGAAACATGTGTTTTGAGAACTATAACTAGTTTGTTAGCAGGCGATGGTTCTGGAGAGGTTGGTAGGGACTAGGAAGGTGTGTTACTCTGTGCTTCGCAGTTTATTCTAGTGAAGGACTTGAAGCAGGAGAGTAATATACTCATGTTTTTTGTTTCTATACTTGTAAAAAATATTCAGCTTTCCTTAATTAAGCATACTAAAATGGGCACCTAAGTGCTGTATGATAGAAATTGCTATCATTTTCTCTTAAGAGGACTTGGAATATCAAAGGAAATGTGACTTTTCTGCTTTTGTCTGTTGGGCAGAAAAGATTTCTCTAAGTGAAGTATTGTGGCACTCTGCTAGTCTTCGTGGTAACATGAGCTGCAGTGATATCATCTGGTCTAATCTGAAAGGAACGGGAGTGACCTGTCTGGCCAGCTTCATGTTGGGCTCTAATAATTTTATATCTGTGTGGGCCTTTGCCATTTCTCTTGCCACTTGCAGTGTTTGTCAACTCCGATCTAAATTTCTATATTGATATAGTACTAAAGACACTTTTATTGACCCTGCTGACCAAGAGTTAGTGGTGATTTCATGGTGTGCAGGAGGGTTAGAAGCGGACTGTACTAGCCAGGTGGTAACAGAAGGCTTTCTTGGCCTTGGTGTGGTCTTTTTGGGTTTTGGTGTGGTCTTTTCAGGTGAGGGCTAAAAGTAGAAGTCTCAGGGGCTCTAATAATTTTATATCTGTGTGGGCCTTTGCCATTTCTCTTGCCACTTGCAGTGTTTGTCAACTCCGATCTAAATTTCTATATTGATATAGTACTAAAGACACTTTTATTGACCCTGCTGACCAAGAGTTAGTGGTGATTTCATGGTGTGCAGGAGGGTTAGAAGCGGACTGTACTAGCCAGGTGGTAACAGAAGGCTTTCTTGGCCTTGGTGTGGTCTTTTTGGGTTTTGGTGTGGTCTTTTCAGGTGAGGGCTAAAAGTAGAAGTCTCAGGATCATGCCTCTAGCCAGCAATCCTGCCTCTTACACACACATACACTCTCTCTCTCTCTCTCTCTCAGAAAGCAAATTTAAAATTGTCTCTTCCTTCAGTCTTAGTCTGAAATCTTTTAACAAGGGGATCATGCCTCTAGCCAGCAATCCTGCCTCTTACACACACATACACTCTCTCTCTCTCTCTCAGAAAGCAAATTTAAAATTGTCTCTTCCTTCAGTCTTAGTCTGAAATCTTTTAACAAGGGTAGTCTTCTTGTTAAGTGTTTTTAAAAGTGGGGTGGACCAGGTATTATTGGTTGCCTGCAGAGGAACAATTCACAGTATGCCCTTCATTTAATCTACCATTTGTCTCACTTTTCCTTTTTAACTGTCTTATGTCAGGTGGATTTGGTAATTTGGAATCTTTTTGTACCAAGTTGCGAATTTTTTCCTAATGACAGTGGCAACTTGTGACCTCTCCTCCCCCTGGTTAGTACACCTGTGTATGTTTTACCCTTTTCATCAACAATCTTTGTCACAACTTAATCTCTCCTCATCTGTTGTTACACTTAGAAGTTTCCCTGCTGAGAGTTTGGAAGCATTTCTTCCCCAGTTCTATTATTTTCAAGATAACACCCAGTTCTACTTCTCAAAATTCTCAGTAACTTTCTATTTTCTAAATTTCTGCTCTTTGCAAGATTCTTCCATTTATCCATCAAATGTTTCATTAAATCAAGTAGTTAAAATACCCTACACGCCTACCATGTCCTACTTAAAAAATTTTTTTTTTATTTTCCATGCTCCTGCTAGTTTCTCTTCTTTAAGGTTCATGATCTAATATCTACAAATGTAGATATTAATCATTTGGTATGTGATTCATGGATGTTAGTGGCTATAATGTGGTATTGGATAAATTAATATTAAGGATTAAAATAGAATAGTCACTTCTGTCTTATTCAGATATGCATGTGACTTTCTAAATATAATGAGGCCTGGTTAAAATTGACCCTCTATATATAGTAGCTTTAAATGGAAATATATTAAAATTGTTGCAAAAATAATTCAAGGAATATATGACAGGGTTTTTGCTGCTAATAAAATAATTTCTCAATCTCTAGGGGGTTCAAGGAAGTAAGGTGGGTTTACATTATTTTTTGTTGTATTATATTTTAGTTTTGGTTGAGACCATCGTATATTCCTTTACCATTTTACCTTCATTTTTGTACCCTTTGGGAGAGAGATAACCTGTGGTTCTTGTGTTTCTAGACATTTCTAGAAATATGATCTCCTTAAAAAATTTCTCTTATTTATCAGCTCTGTTACTTGCAATAATGGCAGAGTTAATATGCTGAATTTCAAGGTATTGAAGGTATGAAGAAACATTTGAAGACAATGCCTCGTGTTGCAATTTGACTTCCTTTTAAATTATGTGTGTAATTGTCCCTCAGTATCCACAGGGGATTGGTTCCAGGACCCCCTGGAGCCAAAATGTGAGGATACTCAAGTCCTGAAGTCAGCCCTGAAGAACCCACACATATGGAGAAACAGCAGCCCTTTGTATATGCAGGTTCTGCATCCCACAAATAGTGTATTTTCCATCTGCAGTTAGTTAAAAAAAAGTTTGCATCTAAGTGGACCCGTGCAATTGAAACCCATGTTGTTCAAGGGTCAACTGTATATATTTGTATTGGAAACACTACTTGTGTATTTAAAAATACATATAAATGTCAAAACATTTCCTTGAGTGATGTAAGAATAGGTTTCCAGGGCCTGAGTCATTGTTGGCTTCTGGATATGAGAGTGGGTCTCATTTGTACTCCGAGTAGTTTCTCAGTCAGCTGAGAAACTCTCAGGTCAGGAAGAGGAGTGTGGAGAGTGTGTGTCTGTGTGTTTGGTGGGGAAGAGATATGTAGGAAATCTGTAGCAGGCATATCATAGATATGTGGACACCATTACTATTTAATATTTTTATATATATTTATCTTTTATATGTTTCCAATATTATCTCTGTATAATGTGAAAAAATTTTTAACCCCCATCTGATGTCTTTCTCCAGAGCTACTGTTAATAGTTTGTGTATCATTTTAGTCATTTTTCTATGTATTTTTTTATTGAATATGAAATTGTATAGTTTTATGTGGTTTAAATAAATGGACTATAAATAGATGGACTCAGTTCACATAGAGCTACTTAATTCATTTTAGCTAACATATAGTATTCAGAAGTAGTGCTAGAACCCTCCTCAGGTCCCTGAGTTGCCAGCAGTGTTATAACAACCATCTTTGTGTACATGTGTGCATTTACTGGGTCAAAATATATATATGTTTTACATGTTGATAGATATTGCTAAACCATCCTCTGGAAAGTGAGCAATATGAGAGTATTCATTTTCCCAATTTATCACCTACTTGATTCCTCAGTATCTTAGATATGAGATTTTTATAGGTAATAACCTGATATCTCAGGGCTCAAATGTATAGCATGGTTATTGATTGTAAAAATTCTTTTGAAATAAAATTGGACTACTACTTGGGAAAAGTTTCTGTTCATTAAGAGGTCATTGCTCATATGTCCGTTTGTATAGGACATATTTTAACTTTTTTAAAGGATCAGTCCATGTTTATTTGAAGGTTATCACACAGAGAAATTTATCCTGTACTTCAAGTTAGTTAGTTATATAAACTTTATAATCAGGAAATAAAATTTGAAGAAAATGCCTCATGGTACAGTTTGACTTCCTTTCATTTTTCCTTTAGAGTGTACAAAGGACAAATAGATGTTCTCTTGAAATGATTTTTTACACATTGAAAACATCTAATTTCTTCTTCGTATACAGATGCTCCTCAACTTGTGATGGGGCTATATCCCAATGAACCCATTGTAATGTTGAAAAATTGTTAAGTCAAACCATCATAAGTTGGGGACTGTGTGTACTTCACATATTTTGCCACATATAAACTGTAATTCCTTTTCTTTCTGATGGATACTCCCCAGCCTGGAGATGGCAGGATTAAATTTCCTCCTAGGTTTGTCTGCCAGTCAAGAAGTGAAATCATGGCACAAGTTGTAAAGAGTTGGGAAGACTCATCTGAGCCTCAAAGAGGTGTGACTTTTGAGTGAGTTACTGAACCTTTGTGAGGCTCATTTTCTGTATTTGAGTACAGGAGAGCTTTTGTGAGGAACAGAAATACTGTTTATTGTATCTGAACATACTAAGTTGTAACAAATATAAACCTTTTGACAATTTTTCTGCCTTAGACTACTTTAGGAATCAGTTTCAGGATGATTTTTAGGGTTAAAAGGAAGTTCTCCTAATTTACAGCATAGTCAGTTTCGGCATACCCAGGGAACTGGTGGTATAGTTAATAACTGGAAACGTTTGTGAGACTGGCCACTATATAATTAAAAACTGCTTTTATGAAACTGTTGTGTTTCCTAGTAAAGTGATTGATTTTAGGTAGCATTTCATTAGTTCTAAGTCTTGTTTTAAAAAAAGCCTGCTTCTATTTTTGGCAACATGGAGGATTAGAAATGCCCCCGATACACAGTTTAACTAAACGTGCTAGATAATATACACACACACACATATAAATACATGTTCATTTATATTATATCTTAAAAGATAGACATATTAAAACACATGTAAATGATTTTAATAAGTAGCTTAGCAGATAGGAGAGTAAAGGAATTTTTCTGGGGCCAGAGTCAGTTAGTGCTATAGACTCAACATGTGCCCTGAAAGTATCTGCCAATACCTGGTAGCCTCGAGTTTTGATAGGCTGTGAACATGGGGCACAGGAGATAAAGGCTGAGGCCAGAAGCGATTAGGAAGACAGATAGGAGACACATGGATAATGTAAGGACTCACAAAGGGCAGCATCCTCTCAGTGGGAGCTATTAGAAAGAATGCTAAACCACAGGACCATACTTGCACTGGTCTGGAGCCAGAATTCATATTAGCTTTGAATATACGGGGCTGAAGGGAAAAAAAGCCAGACGTTTAAAGTGGATTGGTAATGAACCCAGCAGAAGCAAACACAAATCTCATCTGGAAGAACTCTCTTTAAACCAAGGGCTCTAAGATACCCCACAGAGTCCCAAGGACATGATCTCACATTCTAATATAAGTGAACATATGTAAAAACAAGCTACCTTAAGAGAGTCAGCAAATACGGTAGTTCCCTCCACCCCCATATCCACAGGGAATATGTCCCAAGACCCACAGTGGATGCCTGAAACCACGGATAGTACTGAACCTCGTATACACTATGTTTTTTTACTACACATTCAAATCTATGATAATGTTTAATTTATAAATTAGGCACAGAAGAGATTAACAATAACTAATAATAAAATATAACAAAACATTATATTGTAAGTTATGTAGATGTGGTCTCTCTCTCAGAATAGCTAATTGTACTGTACTCTTCCTTCTTTTGATGATGTGGGATGATGGAATGCCTAGGAGTGAAGTGAGGTGAATGATGTTGGCATTGTGACATAGTGTTAGACTACTGTTGACCTTCTGACCATATATCTGAAGGAGGATCATCTGCTTTGGGTGATCCTGGATCATTGAGCCGTGATGATGATAATGGGTAGATGTCAGGAGGAGGTGATGTTGATGATTAATGGGCAGGTAGTGTATACAGTGTGGATATGCTGGACAAAGGGATGATTCATGTCCCAGGTGGGACAGAGTGCGACAGCACAAGATTTTATCACACTGTTCATAACAGTGCACAATTTAAAATTTATGAATTGTTTTATTTCTGGGATTTTCCATTTAATATTTCCAGGCTGTGGCTGGCAGTGGGTAACTGAAACTGCAGATAAAGCGGCTACTGTAAAACAAATTACACAAACCCTCAAAGATTGTAGATATTAGAATTTCCGTAAAGAATATGAAATAAATGTCTACTGTGTAGACTAAAATAAGAGGAGATTGAAAATATGACATAGGATGAAGAGAAACAAAATGGATGAGACAGGTTTGAAAAAGAACCAAAGAGATCTATAAATGATACATATATAGTAATTTAAAATTTAAAATATAACAGGTTGAGTAAGCAGATTAGACAGAGCAAAAGGGAGGACTGAAATGGAAGACAGACCTAAAGAGACCAAGATTTAAAATACAGAAGAATGGTTAAGAAATATGGAGGGATAGAGTGAAAAGTTCACATATGTTGAATCAGAAGCTCACAAAAAGATATTAGGATGGAGAATGCACAATATTCAAAGATATAATGGCTGAGAACTTTCCAAAATTAGTGAAGTAAACAAATCCTCAGACAGGAGTATAGGAAGCCAATACAGATACATGAAAAGACGTCCCTACTATATACATGACAGCAAAACTGCAGAATATTGAAGACTTTTTGGCAGGAGGGCAATTGTAGAGAAAAGACAAATGGTTTATATTTTAACAACAAAAGTAGAAGCCAGAAGATAATGTAATGATATCCTCTAAGTGTTGAGGGAAAAAATCGTAAATCTAGAATTCTGCACTTAGAAAAGCTATCATTCAAGAATGAATGCAAAATATTGCACACAGGAATTGATATTCAATGCTGTACCCCACAGATATGTACAATCACGTTTCGATAAAAGAATTAAAAAACCAAGTATGAATACAAAATAAAGATACTTTCAAACCAAAAGGATAACTAAAGGTGTAACTGTTTTATGCTTTTTAACTTTGGAGAGTGGGAATGAAGAAAGGAAGTTGGGTGTTTGGGGAAGAGCAGACAGATGATTATCTGGGTTCTTTGTGACTAGTGTCATAGTATTCCACTGTGTATATACAATACATTTTCTTCCTCATGAGCCCCAAAATACTAAATTAAGAAATGTTTTATATGAATTGATTGCTTTTGATGATTGATAAAGGCTCGATTTGACCGTCTTTGCAATTTATGAGGTCAAACATGGATGTGGATGTTGGAGTACAGAGATGGAAGACTGCTGAATTGAGGAGGAAACTAAGATGTGGGGGGTGGAGGTGGATGGCTTGTGAACCCTCTGAAGGTTATGATATTAGGGGTCAGGCTGAGTTTAGTCAGCTCTCCCACAAGAAGGGGGTGCCTTGGCTCACAAATGTAAGAAAAAAAACTTAAGTTTGCCATTTGGAATGAAGTCCCATTCACAGTAAGTCACATGGTCAAGACTAGTCTACTTGCTAATTGAGGGATGTTTAATTGTTTAATAGAGCATTCTGCAGTTAGTGAAAACAGCTGCATTTCACAATACATTTTTATCTCTGTAAACTTTCTTTCTGAAAACATTTTCCTAAGATTCGATGGAAAGTTGGCTTAAATTGTTACTGTATCTGCCTTCATCAGGGGGCTACAGTGAAGTGAGATGGCAGTCTAGGATTAGTTAAAATCTAAGAGCAGGGTTCTTAAGTCAGGACCAAAGTCTTAAACATTTCAATTGTGGTCACTCTGATGAAAACAGTTGAACTACTCCTTGGGTTTTATTGAACTATCAATACAAATATTGAGTTCATTTGTTAAATGGGGACATAATAATATACCCTTAAGAGCTGTACCTTCTAGCGACTTCAGCAAAGAGTTAGAATTGTGTGGAATGTGAATAATTTGAATTTGTATTTTTTGTGCTTTATTCTGTTCATATTCCTTTTAATAGAAATAAAAGTTCATATTACCATTGATCTGTTTGATAAGTTACTATGGGTGAAGTTTTAGAAACTGAGATTGAATAGTTATCCCTTTATTCTTATTTTTTCTTGGTATTCCAAGTATATATTTCACAATATTGCAATTATTGAGTTGTAGAAATTCTTTATATATTCTAGATACAAGTCTCTTATCAGATATATGATTTGCAAAAACTCTCTCCCATTCTGTGGGTTGTCTTCCCACTTTTTTTTTAGTTGAAGCATAATTAATTGTACATATCTATGGGGAACAGTGTTGAATATCAATACCTGTGTGCAGTACGTGATCCTCAAATCAGGATAATTACTATATCATTACACAATGCAATCATTTTTTGTGGCCCTTTGCCATTTCTCCCCCTCTTCCCCATTCCCACCTCTGGTGGCCTCAGTTCTGTTCTCTCCTTTTGAAAGTTCAACAAATTATTGTGTCTTTCTTTCTTCATTTATTATTATTATTAGCTCCCACTTATGAGTGAGGACATGAGGTATTTCTCTTTCTGAGCCTGGCTAATTTCACTTAACATAATTTTCTCCAAGTTCATCCAGTTGTTGTGAATGGCAGGATTTCATTCTTTTTTATGGCACAGTAGTATTCCATTGTGTAAATACACTATATTTTCCTTATCCAGCTGTCCATCAATGGACATTTAGTTTGGTTCCAACTCTTAGCTATTGTAAATAGACCTGTGATAAAGATAGGAATGCAGGTATCCCTTTGACATGATGATTTTCATTCCTTTCCTACACCTACCAGCGGGATTGCTGGATCATATGGCAGTTCTCCTGTAGTGGTCTGAGGAACCTCCATGCTGTTTTCCATAATGGCTGCACTAATTTTCAATCCCACCAACAGTGCAGGAGGTTGTCCTTTCTCTGCATCCTTGCCAGCATTTGTTATTCTGTCTTTTTGGTAATGGCCAGTCTAACTGGTGTGCGATGATACCTCAGTGTGGTTTTGATTTGCATTTCCCTGATGCTTAATGATGTTGAGGATTTTTTCATGTGTCTTTTGACCATTTGCATATCTTCCTTTGAGAAATGCCTACTCAGCTCCTTTGTCCATTTTTTAATCAGGTTACTTGTTATTTTTACTGTTAAGTTGTTTGAGTTCCTTATATGTTCTGGATATTAGTCCCTTGTTGGATGCATACTTTGCAAATATTTCCTCCCATTCTGTACATTGTCTTTTTGCTCTGTTGTTTCTTTTGCTGTGCAGAAGCTTGTTGGTTTGATATAATCCCATTTGTTTATTTTTTCCTTTTGTTGCCTGGGCTTTTGGGGTCTTATTCATAAAGTCTTTGCCCAGTCCTGATGTGTTTTTCCTGTGTTTTCTTTTAGGAATTTTATAGTCTTTAATCTATTTTGAGTTGACTTTGGTATATGGCCAGAGATACAGGTTTAGTTTCATTCTTCTACATATGGATGTCCAGTTTTCCCAGCACCACTTACTGAAGAGGCAGTCCTTTCCTCAATGTATGATTCTGTTGCCCTTGTCAGAAGTCAGTTGGCTGTATGTATGTGGGTTGATTTCTGGGTTCTCTGTTCTGTTCCATTGGTCTAAGTGTCCATTTTTATGCCAGTATCATGCTGTTTTGGTTACTATAGTTTTGTAGCATAACTTGAATTCAGGCAGTATAATGCCTCTATTTTTTTTGCTCTGGATTGCTTTGGCTATTCAGGGTCTTTTGTCATTCCATATGATTGTTACGGTTGTTTTTTCTATTTCTGTAAATAATGTCATTGGTATTTTGATGGGGGTTGTATTGAATCTTTAGATCACTTTTGGTAGTATGGACATTTTCACAGTGTTAATTCTTCCAATCCAAGAGCATGGAATGTCTTTCTATCTTTTTGTGCCCTCTTTAATTTCTTTCAGCAGTGATTTGTAGTTCTTGCTGTAGAGATCTTCCACATCCTTGGTTAAATTGATTCCTATTTTATTTTTTTGGTGACTATTGTAAATGGGCTTGCTTTCTTGATTTCTTTTTCTGCTAGTTCATTATTAGTTATCCCTTTGTTTTTAGTCACTTCTTTGCTGATTCTATACTGCATAAAATATCTATTTTTCTATTCAGAATAAAAAAACAGAAATCATTTTGTTTTCAGCTATTGAAATCATCTTGTGGCTGATTCAGAACAGTTTAAAACTATACATTAGTTTGCAATTTATGGTTTTATGGCACAATGTACAGGATTTAGTGAAACTTCAACTTGCTTGGCTTTGAGAATATTTCTGCAATCACGGTTATGTCGACTTAATGGGCTTTGACAATCCTTGAAATTGGCTTCTGTTAACTTGTAGGCTCTTCAATATAACTTACTGAAACTAACTCTAAAATGTACAGAACTCTGTTCTAATTATCCAATTTTTTTAGTCTAAACAACTTAGTTTTATTATTGCTATTTTTTCATTGACAAATAATAATTGTATATAGTCATATAATGGGGTAAAATATGATGTTTTGGTACATATATACATTGCGGAATGATCAAATCAGGCTAATTAACGTATACATCACTTCACATACTTACTTCTTGGCAGCATGAACATTTAAAATCCACTATTTTACTAATTTTGAAATATACATTATTAACTACGGTCACTATCTGTGCAGTAGATCACCAGAACCTATTCCTCCTGCCTAACTGAAAGTTTGTACCCTTTGACCAACATCTCCCCTTTCCCCATCCACCACCCCTCAGCCTCAGTTAACCACCATTCTACTCTCCACTTTTATGAATTCGACTTTTTTAGATCCCACATATAAGTGAGATTATGGGGCATTTGTTTTCCTGTGCATGGATTATTTCACTTAGCTAATTATCCGATTTAAAATAAGGATTTGTATTGATCCGTTCTCTGTGGCCAAATAGCAAGACAGAAAAGTGACTTATTTTTCATTTTTTACATAGGTTAAACCCAGAATAATAATGAGGTTTTAAATTACACAATTCCTGGTTGGCACACACAGAAGATTCTCTTGCTTAGGAATATATATACCTGATTACATAAAAGACGATCACAGTTCTTGGTAGAATCATCAGTATATACTCGAGTAATCTTTACTTTCTTATCCACCCTCAGTAACCAGACATCATGAATGGCTTTCTGGTATGTTTTAGGTGTTTTTTCTCCTTTCTGAATCTAGGGAACCAATATCTGCCTTAAATCTCTCTTGAGCAAGGCAGAGCGTAAAAAGTAAAATACTTTTTGTTCTTATTCTTATGTTGGGAAAGCAGTTAGGAGAAGCATTTTAATTATCTGTCTGAGCATCTTTTCATGGCATATTTTACTGTATCTAATGTGCTTGCTCCCATTCTGTACATTGTCTTTTTGCTCTGTTGTTTCTTTTGCTGTGCAGAGGCTTTTTAGTTCAATATCATCCCATTTGTTTTTCTTTTTGTTACCTGTGATTTGGGGGTCTTATTCATAAAGTCCTTGCCCAGTCCTACTTCCTGAAATGTTTCCCCTATGTTTTCTTTTAGGAGTCACAGTTTCAGGTCTTATATTTAAATCTTTAACCCATTTGTAGTTAGTATTTTTATGTGGTGAGAGGTATGGGTCTAGTTTCATTCTTCTACATATGGATATCCAATTTTCCCAGCACCCTTTATTGAAAAGGCAGTCTTTCCCCAATAAATGTTGTTGGTGATTTTGTCAAAAATCACTTGGCTGTAAGTATGTGGGATGATTTCTGGGTTTTCTATTCTGTTCCATTGGTATGAGTGTCTACTTTTATGCCAGTACCATGCTGTTTTGGTTACTATAGCTTTGTAGTACAATTTGAAGTCAGGTGGTGTTATGCCTTGGGCTTTTTTTTTTTTTTTTTTTTTTTTTT
>NW_007726986.1:215626-220726 GCF_000696425.1 Galeopterus variegatus | reverse complement strand
ATGGGCCACAATAATCAACCACATTGTATATCGACAAAATAAAATTAAAAAAACAATAAATAAATAAATAAATAAAGATGACCGGTAAGGGGATCTTAAAAAAAATATGAAAATGTAGAGAGGATGAAATTAATATATGGGTCTCAATGGCAGGCCTGCTGTGTGGACATGCAGGGGCATATGAGGAGGCAAATTAGGGATATAAGCACAGGGAATGTATACCTCAACCACAGTTTGGTAATTGGGTATGAGCCATTTACACTTAAAGTTATAGTGAAAAAACCCCCAAAACAAAAGTCTAGATAAATAGGTTTGTTATAGACCAAGGCCTCTCTGGAGAAGAACACAGGCCAGAGCAACTGTGTGCTGCATTTCACTGACTCTGGCAGTGGAAATATTTACTAATGTGAATGTAGGCTCCAGCTTTGATTTCAGCCCTGAATATACAGATGTCTTCTTGCTTTCACATTAATGTACAACATTTAACTTCCATCCCCCTCCCCAAGTTACTAAGACAATGACTCATCTTGTTTTCTTGGGCATTCTGGCGTCATGGGTCAGTCTCAGATTTGGGTGGAGATGTACAGTCATTTAAATCCTAAGGATAGTCTTTGATAGCCAAAGAATTCCTGACACCCATAAATTAACTTCTAGTTAAAAATGTCTATTAAAGAAAATATCCTGAGCATTGTTCTTCTCTGGTAGGCAGCCCAGCCCTACTTACTTCATAGTGCCTAGAGAGTCCGGCACAGCAAAAACCACCTAGGCTTCAGGCAGAACTGCTTTGCACACAGCCTGTTTATGTGCTTAGTGATTCCCCTCGAACTTGGCTGAATGCCAAAGATCCCAAATTTATTTGATTATTTAGCGGAACAGCCATGGCATGAGACTGTCCTTTTCCCAATACAGCAAGGAACGTACTAAAACACTTTTCCTGGAACAGTCCTATTGAGGCTGAAACCCCAGATTGTTTATATCACTGCCTGTTATAAAATTCCTCTCACTATCTGTGCTTCAGCCACTCTCTCCTCTCTGCCACAAAATACTTATCTGGGTCTTGCCCACTTCTGTTTTTAAATAATGCAGCCCACTTATCTAAATCTTACTCTAAATTCAAACCACCCACTTTCCTCAAGATTCGTACAATCCTTCATTTACCACTGACCATATATTACTAGCATTGTTGGTATTTCATGAAGATGCTTCCCAAACTGGATTAACACTGTGGCAAAATGGGCAGCAAATGAAGAACAATTCTTGGCTCACAGATTACATGAGTCAAGATCTAAATTTAGGAACTCTGGATCATAAAGATGGTGCAATTGAAGCTCAGAGAAGACTAAACTGAGGCCTGCTTTATAGTGTTCTCCTGGCCAGATCTGTCATCAGGAAGAACAATCAATTTGGTTTGCCTGGCTTAGTCTTAGAAAAGGTGTTTTAAAAGTAGACCAAGATATATTTCTTCGTGTTGAGCATGATGCTGTTAGTCTAGTTCAGGGATTGGCAGATTTTTTTCAGCAGATGGTCAGATGATAATTGTTTATAGGCTTTGTAGATTGCATATTCTTTCTTATAAAAATAACTCTTTAAAACTGAAAACCATTCTTAGCTTGCAAGCTGACCCATTGACACTACTTTAAAATGGCGGGGGGGGGGGAGCCCTCTTGTTTTAAGAATAGAGTATTTAGAGACTATGAGATAACGTTTTGCAGTTAAGAAGTGTTAATAAGGTCAGTCAAGGAAAGGGAAAATAAAAATAAACCAGCTTAAAAAAATATCTTATTCAATAATCAGATTTTAAAGGCATGATATAATTATTAGATCCTTTAGTGGAAGCTAAATGTTGTTTCAGAAATTTTAGCCAAAAATGGTCATATCCTACCTGTTTTACTTTGCACTGCTATAACCAATTACCATAGACTGGGTGGCTTATTAACAGTAGAAATTTACTTACAGTTCTGGGGGCTAGAGGTCCTAGATCAGGGTATCAGCATGGTTGGGGTGTGGTAAGGGCCCTCTTCCAAGATGCAGACTGTCCTCATATGGTGGAAGAAGCAAAGGGAACTCTCCTGAGTCTCTTCTAAGGGCATTAATCTCATTTATGAGGGTTCTGCCCTCATGACCTAATCACCTACCAAAGGCCCTCCACCTCCTAATCTCATCATGGGGATTAGGATTTCAACATATGAATTTTGGGGGGACACAAACATTGTCTATAGCACTATCCTTTAGTGTTAACAAAATAATGAAAGAATGCTTAAGTAGTGTCACAGATGTTGAATTTCCTGATTTAAAAAAAAATGTGAAATAATTTTTTACACAAAAGAAAAACTGGGTATACCTTCTAATTTTTGGCTGATGTGGCCCTGTGCAGTGCAAAGTCTTCACTGTTTATTTTGATCAGGTCTTCTTTGTGTACTTCATAAAACTATAGGCTCTTCACAAAGTGAAGCCACAAGTGTTAGATTCTGCTTGTATTAGAAGGTCTTGGCACTTAGTGAAGCATTTGCTGCCTGCAGGTAGAATGGCTAGCTTCCTCCAATCCTCCTCTCTGGGCTTGAACATCTGCTTGTCTGACTCCTTCTGTCCCTATTGCCCTAAGCAATAAGAAATTGTCTGTATGAGTCTCTAGTAATTTCCCAGTTAACAGTGTATCAGGAGGCTTACCTTTGCTCATTTTGCTTTTCTTGGAGGCTGTAACCATACTTGGAACTTTCCTTTTTACAAGGGCCAGTAGTGATGCCTGGTCTCAGTGAGGGCATTCCTGGAGGATACTGGTAGATTCCTAAGGCTAATTCTTCCCAAATTTGTTTCTGCTTTCTAAAACTAGGCTATGTGCAGTCAGTGGTGCTACTTGATTTGTTCCACGTTGTCACTTTGGGCGACTGTCTGGAAAGGTTCAAATCCAGTTTCTCTTACTAGAGAGACAGGGAGGAATAGAGATGGCCCTGAGGTTGACTCCCTCTCAGTGTAATATCCTTCTGTGGTATTTGTATATCCAGCCCCTTTTAATAGATGAAAATGGGGGAGGAAGGAGTGAAGGTTAGTGAAGTACATGATGTACCTTTACATTTGTCTCCTGGAAGGGTTTCCTTTCCGGTTGTACTGGAGTTGCTTTCCTGTGAGACAGCAGGGATGAAACTAGTGGCAGGCTGGGTGTTCTTTTTATAAACACAACTGTTACTCCTGAGAGGATTTCAGAATAGTGTTTAAATTTGTGAGCAGGGGTAGGCAGTGAAGGGAGTGGTCCATTGTAAGGAAGGAAAGCCTTTTTGGCTTGGGCAGCTACCTGGGGATTCTCCCCCATCCATTCTCTCCGTGTCCCAGGCTAACCCTTGTGTTAATTCTCCTTGCTTCCCCTTTTAAAAACTCAGTTACCACTGCAATCCCCTTCAGTGTCGTTCCCTGGATTAGGCCCTTTTCTACCTACCTCTTTACGTCAGCCAGGAAGTCTTCTGACTTGAGCTTCATGGATTGCCCTAGTTAGAAAACCCTCTGCCACAATTGGACTGCTGCCAGCTGCATTTGTTTTCCTCGTTTCTCTTGCTGTTCTGCATTGGGGCTTCATGGAGCCTGTAGTATCAGTGGGATGCCTTTGCCTCTGGGGAGCATCTCAGTGCAAAACTGTAGGTTATTGCTTCTCTTCTGCTCTCTCCCCACTTTCTCTTGTTTCTAGTTGTGAATGTCCAGTTACTTAAGAGCTTCCTTCACCAGAAAGGTAAATGTTAGGATTGGGAGGGATCCAGAGGCCAGAATCTGTCATCAAGCAGTAGCTGCCTGCCCCCCAGAACTGAAACACACAAAGGACAAGTCAGCCAGATAGGCCAGACTGAAGAGTGTTCACAGAAGACTCTTTCTCAGATGGACCTGAGAGTGGGAGAAAGAGAAAGATAAGCCATTTGGCTCAGGGGCTCACATCCTGAACTGTTTGTAGGGAAAGTCATAGGGGTAAACCCCATGCCTAATGCTACAGTTCTCTTGTAATAGTGTCTTCAGTGGACATTCAATATGTTTGTACTAATGGAATTTTGTTTTTCTACGTTTTACTTGCTGTTTGAACCCAGATGTATAAACAGACTTTTCCTTCTCATTGTAAACTTATCTTTCTTAAAATTGCATCATTTGAGTCACAGAAATACAAATTAAAAAAACAGGATTTTGATTAAACACAGGGGAAGCTGTTAATTGGCTTTTTTATTGTAAGCCTGAGACTTACTTAGACCTCCTAAGGAAAAGATAGTTTATAAAAGAGATACACATGGACTAGAACTAGCACACCACCGGGAACTGAACCTGCTTCTCTGTCTCTACTAGGTCATGTGGGTGTTCAGCGTGGCTGCCACTCCACTCTGTTCTTTTCTACTAAATGGCTTGCTCTCCTTGCCTAACCATAGCTTTGCTTCCTTGTAATTTTAATTTGCAAATAACCTATCATGTACCCACTAGGAGCCCTTTCTACAGCTTTCAAAAACAGAGAACTCCCTCATACTTCTGGTATAAATTCCAGAAGGATAATACAAGATAATACAACAGTCCAACAGATCTCTGGGTGAGGCCTGGTTTCATCCTAGTCAGTGCCCTCCCAGAAGAGAAGGAAGGGCTATGTGGTCCAAATAGGGCTGCCCCTTTAATTGTGTCTGTGAACAGGCAGTTTCCCCCAGAGGGGGAATTTGAAATACACACTGCTGCTGAGCCTGTCTGGTACCACACAAAGTACTGGGACACAGAGCTCTGTAAGTTCTTCTAACAGGTAAGCAACTGAATAACTCGCCTAGAGTGGGTATAGTGAATATGATTAGCAAGTGACATGTATGGGGAGGAGGGAAGAGTGGAGTGCAAAGGCAAGGACCTATTGAGTCTTTTTAGTATTAACCCTGTCATTAAAGCATAAAGTCTATCCCTGTATCTAATTTTTTTTTTTTTTGACCGGTAAGGGGATCGGAACCCTTGGCTTGGTGTCGCCCACACCGCGTTCAGCCAGTGAGCACACCGGCCATCCCTATATAAGATCCGAACCTGTGGCGTGGGTGCTCCCAGCGCCGCACTCTCCCAAGTGAGCCATGGATTCGGCCCTCCTGTATAATTCTAATAGAACAGTGC
>NW_007726986.1:207036-215335 GCF_000696425.1 Galeopterus variegatus | reverse complement strand
TCTAATTTTTTTTTTTTTGACCGGTAAGGGGATCGGAACCCTTGGCTTGGTGTCGCCCACACCGCGCTCAGCCAGTGAGCACACTGGCCATCCCTATATAAGATCCGAACCTGTGGCGTGGGTGCTCCCAGCACCGCACTCTCCCAAGTGAGCCATGGATTCGGCCCTCCTGTATAATTCTAATAGAACAGTGCTGAGAATTTTGAGACATTCAGTTTTTCTCTGGCAGTCAGGGAAAGGAGGAGGAACAGACACTTCTTTTTAAAAGAAGTCATGCCATGTACTTGCTTTGCCCAAAATCATGGGTAATGTTGACAGAGCTAGAACCAGAAGCTATATTCCCTGGGATCCAAAACACAGCTAGGTCTTGCCACTTGTTAGTAGTCATTTCCTTTCTGCTGGGGAGGAGGCAATCTGGTGTGAAGAGCCTGGGAACTTCAGGATAAATGTAGCAGACTGAACACAGACTTCCCCTCTCAAAGGATGAGGAACCGAACAAAAATAATAAACACAAGGTCAAAGAATGAGAAAGATGTAAATAAGTAAGAGGCAACAGGTTTGGAAAGCAATTAAATGAGTGATAGAGGAAGCCAAATACCTAGTGCCTAGGGTGGAAGCTTAAAAGAAAGATTTGCATTGCAGAACCTGAGAAAGGCATCACTGTGTGCTTTGTTGAACCTACCCATATAGGAGATATTTGGCTGGCAACATGGGAGGGGAGAAGTCAAAGTCTATAGAGTTCTGGGCTTAGATCCAAGAAACCCAGGATGCTTACTTCCTTGGGATCTACTAAGATGGAAGAGCCTTCAGAGGGCGGAGCAGGGCTATTAGGAGTTTCTGACCTTCACTGAGTACCCTGGCCCCAGGGAATCATAGTTCAGACAGATAAAAAGCACACTCAATTAGCCAGCTTCACCTGGAACTGAGAATTGTTCTGTGACCACAGACTGCAGTCAAGTCATGGCCTTAGTCACCAGAGCTTAGAGTGTAAGGTTAGGCCTAGAACCAAAATTGGGGGATCCCAGAGCCACCTCAGGGTGAAATAACTTCTGGGCCCACAGTGTTTCACTGATAGGGGAAACATCTGTACTTGAGTAGATGTCTAAGGAGAAAACCAGCTACTTATAGGGGTAAAGGTTTTACGTGAAGTGTGTTGGTGCTTATTTGATTATTATTGATGCATAAATAAATGTTCATTTTTTTCACTGGGATGCTGGGGAAGAAATTTGGGGAAAATAATACTTAAACATATATGTCTTTAGGCTGCCTAGCATCAAAGTCAGAATTCTTTGGAAGGAAAATATTGTTGGAGAGATTTCAGAATCCTAAGTGAAGAAAGTCCTTCAAAGTCCCATCTCTGATATTCCTTTAGGTTGCAAGTACAAAATGGGACTAGCTTAAGTGTAGAGTTTTTTTTTTTCTGCTTTGTCCTTACCAGAGATGGGAACAGTTCTCCTTGAAATGTCTGTATTCATAAGTATTTGTAGTTCTTACTTATATGTTTTTATAGTCTGAATAACAGCCTATGTCTTTAACCTTTGTATACAAAGGCAGCTAAATAACCAAATGGAGACATCTGAACGTTCTGACAGTAATATCAAAAACTTGGCTTCAGCTGCTATCAGGGAACTTTCTCCTTAAAATGAATAGTTTCCAATTAAAATCAAATAAGGTAAATCTTGAGACAAGGCTTTTCCTACATACTTTCTTCATAGCTTGGACAAAAATAAGGGAAAGGGGGGCACTCTGCAGAAGCCAGTATCACTAAAACTAGCTAAGGAGTTCAGACTCAGTTAAAAAACTGGTATGCTCTTTTAGAAATACATGTTTATAATTAGTACTTGATAAAATTAGACAACCTCTGGGTCTTTGCCAGTTGCTGAGAACTAAATAACCACAGCAGTGCTCAAAGAACTGGGAATGATTTGTGTATCTATTTTAAATAGGTAGTGTCAGTGGACAGAGCCATGCAAATTGTTTTCTGAGAATTGCTTTTAAGTCTGAGTCATAAATTACTGAACAGAATTTTTAAAATCAATGTTAAAAATTATATTCCTATTGGATAGAAATGGGCAATTTCTTAAAATGAAGCAAATTCACTGAAAAGAGTTCTTTCTACATCACAATCTTTAGGTAGGGATGCACCCAAAGCTAAAGGTAGGCCGACAGGAAAAGGGAAATATAAAAAAGTCATAGAACTTAAAAGGGGTACAGGTGGTATTGAAAGAATAGACTTTGCTAGATCATCACTAACCTATAGCTTGTACGACTTATTTGGGTAGAATATTATATTTCCTTAAATACAGATTATTTATTTACTGCCAATTGCCCTGTTAAATAGTTTGAGGCTAGCAGAGCTCTCAAGTAAATTGTTTGGTGAATTAAGAGTCCCTGGCTGGGCTAGGTAGCTTGGCTGAGGGCAAGGAAAGGACAGCCTGTGCTCAGAATGCTATCAGTTTATCCCAAGACTTGGAACTAATGACAACACTTGCCATTGACCATCATGATTATAATCCAAAATGCAAGGGGTGGAGTTGCCCCTGAAATCTTGTCAAAAAAGTCATAAACAAGGAAACCCTTGTTTACAATTTTTGAAGCTAGATAGGTAATAAATTCTTCTAAACGCAAGTTACTGGGACAATAGGTTTTCTTTTCTTTTTTTTGCTTAAAAGAATTAACTTTTAGGCATTTATAAGTATAAAGCATGCTTAACTAAAGTCCTTCCATATATAATAAATAATACTTTGATAATTATCTTAAAATGCCAACCTTTTAGAGATGTGGTGATATTTACTGTAAGTTTTCAGTTGGTGTGTTAAACTATTTTATATCTTTTCTCTCTTAGCTTTATCTTCAAGCCAGGATGAAGGGAGACTGGGCAAGACTCTTACGCCCCACACTACAATTTGGTCTTGTTGCTGTATCCATTTATGTGGGCCTTTCTCGAGTTTCTGATTACAAACACCATTGGAGTGATGTGTTGACTGGACTTATTCAAGGAGCTCTGGTTGCAATATTAGTTGTAAGTACACAGGGCAGCAGCCTACGTCTTGATATTGCTAAACATTTGGATAAATAAATAAGTAGGAAAAAAAATCCCCAGTGAGAGAACTATGCAAGGGCAGAGAACATGGCTCAATATTTCCTAGTAGGTCTACGTCTTGATATTGCTAAACATTTGGATAAATAAATAAGTAGGAAAAAAAATCCCCAGTGGGAGAACTATGCAAGGGCAGAGAACATGGCTCAATATTTCCTAGTAGGTAAAAATCCCCTAAAGTCATTTTAGGATAGACAGCAGGTACAAACTAGGTTACTTTTCGCAAAAGTTATAGCTGTCTTAGTATTTTTATTGTAAAAGCATCTGGCTATATAGTTCTTTTTGGTAGGAACTGAAAAAAACTAGTTTAATGAAGAGTAACTCACTCTCATTAAGTGTTGCCAGAATGAAGCTATGTGCCAAAGATATAACAAAGTAACTCTCAATTTGGAATAATCTCCTTTAAAAAAAATTCCTGCTAGCCACTAATTTTCTGTCCTTAACATGTACCCCCCATAAATATCCTTTGGCTTATATTTATTTTTACAAACTGCTCACTGCAACTTTGTATATGATTTTAGAAACTAAGTGTATTATGCTGTTAAATATTTTGCCATGTTCTAAGTATCACCTGCTCTGTTTAGGCTGTATATGTATCAGATTTCTTCAAGGAGAGAAATTCTCCTTTTAAAGAAAGAAAAGAGGAAGACTCTCATACAACCCTGCATGAAACACCAACAACGGGGAATCACTATCGGAACAATCACCAGCCTTGAAGGGTGGCAGGGTGCCCAGATGAAGCTGACCTGTTTTCTAAAGGAAAATGATTACAACCAGAAGGCAAGAGGATGAATCTTTCTTCCCAGTGTACAGGCTTTTAAGGGACTGCTGCTATGCCTCTTGGATGCCCACTTTATCTGTGTGTATATAGTTACATTTAACACAATGGTTATCTAATAGCGCTAAGTTCATTAAAAAAATTTCAAGCCTTCCACTAAAACAATGCCTCACCTGTACATTTTTTATTAAAAAATGTAATGCTTATGTACAAATGTGTATGTAATATGATTTCTTAGGATGTTTGATTTAAATATAATACATATTAAAATGTTTGAGGACAATTGTCTTGAGATGGGAGAACCAATTCAACACTTGTAAGCACTGGTATGTAGTCAACTGTAATCAGACAGGTGGTAAATAATTTAAAATTCCACTTTTCTTTAGCTGACTATTTATAAGTAGAGGCTGGCAGCAAACACAATATCTCTCTTGATCTTGGTGATTCCTAAGAGAAAAGAAAAGAAAAGAAGGTTTAATCTTTCAAGACCACAAAGCACATAACTTCCCTCTAGTGGTGTTTTCCAGATCCCTGTTTTTGACTGAAGTACCCTGCTGTATGTGTGCATGCGTGTGTGTCTAAAATTATTCAAGAAGACTCCTTCCGGGAAGGACTAAGCTATCAAAAGAAGTTAGCTGGTCCAAAAGCACTGATTTTCAACCTGCACCAGAGGACAATATATTTTCAGTTACCATGTGAAATTCCTTCTGGACTAAGGCAGGACAAACATAAATTTTATTATTTTTAAAACGTTCATAACTTAACTTAGATTTAAACCCCAAGTGATTAAACAGGCCTGCCTCTATCAACAATGTTCAAAGGTAAGCCAGTTTTTGCAAACCTCTTCTTAAGATACTAAATTGTAAGTCAGAAATCACTAGCATCGATTGACATGGAATAACAATAGGGCTGCTACTCTCTCATGCTTTAGCTCACAATCCTTTTCTTGGTCAAGATTCAGGAGGAATGCCAAAACTATTTACAAGCATGCTTATGGACCTCCCACCCCATTACTGCCACTTAGTCTAGCTATCCTTTCTTGATCTCGTTTCCCTGCTTCCACCTTGCTACTTACTCTACAGACTTGCCTTCAATGCAACAACAAGAATTGCCTTATAAAATGCAAGTTAGAGCACACTACTCCTGTGCTCCAAACCTCCAATCATTGCAGAGTAAAAAGCCTGGGGCTTGGCACTACAGGATCATTTCCTTGCTCCCTCCAACCCCTATACCATTCTATTCACTAATCACTCTGGTCCAACCACATTGGCCTCTTGCTATCACTAAATATATCAAACATATATCAAGGGGGGCCTTAAGTGTTACCTTCTGTGTAGAGTCCCCCAGACCATCTCATCCACCCCCCTCTGTAGATTTATCCCCATCTGATCTATTTTAATAGTTGACTTTATTGTCTGTCTCCCTGAACTGGGATGTAAGCTTCATGAAGACAGGGATTTCTCTCTTTTTGTTCACTGCTGTATCCCATAGTGCTTAAAACAATGCCTGGCACATAGTAAATGCATAATAAATATATGTAAATGAATGTATGTATATAAATTCATTTACATATATTTACAATCTCAAAACTTTTTCCCCGCACACTCTAAAATTTTATAGAAACACTACTAGATAGCCTTCCTCCTAGGTTGTGGTCAAGGGCTCAAGTCTCACAAAATTTACCTAAATTATTAGAAAAAGCTTATGAACTGGATACTGACCTTCTGCAAATTTATTTTCCAGCTCAGTGTTTCCAATGGCTTTTGCTGCTTGACACATCTGTCGAAGTAATTCTTCCAGGCGCCTCATACAACGAATTATGCTACCTGGACACAAAAGGAAAAAATCATTTGTAAAATGGAAATTATCAGGAACAGTAGAATTTTTTTAAGAGGCAAGCCAGGAGAACACGGGATGATTAACTAATAGTACTTTGAGGGACTTCCCATGAAGTAAATCAGCTAGCAAACTTGACTGGCAGCCTGGTAGCACTAGCAAGGCTACAAAGGTGAAAGGTTGAATTCCTACCCTTGACTAATGGTAGAGAGAGATGTGAATTTATTAATAATGTATTGACACTTGGTAGAGGTGGGTAAACAAAATGCCCTCGGAGTAGAGGAGAGAACTTTGGGTGAACAATGGCAAAGATGACATATAATCTGGTTCTCTAAGACTGAGGTGGTCTCTGTCAGTCAACCACAAGGGAAGACCACTGAGACAATGCAGAAAAGCCTGGCAAACTGCAGCTATTCAAGGACTCTGAGTGTGGCCTATTGAGGCATCTGGATACCATCTTTTCATCCTATAGAAAGAATGTAACAGATTTTTAAGCAGAAGAGTAACAGGGTCAGATTTATCATTTTAAAGGTACAGTCATTCATTCTTCTTGACCTTAGACTCTTTCATCAGTGCTTTCTTTACACAGTGTGTCCTCAAGGAAGCACCAGAGGAGATATGCCTTTTCCCATGGGTCTTGACTCTGTCTGAGACCAGTGTTTCTATCAAAGCTGAAGCTGTTAATAGTTTTACTTCTGTCAGACTTGTGCAAGGAGAGGCCTGGTACTCTTTCTCTAAGTGCTATCTGCCTAAACTTAAAACTCCGGGGACTTCATTTTTAATGTCTGAAATAAATTAGGAATATCGGTTCTCAAGATGCAAACTAGGTCTTTTTTAATTTCTTGCAGGAGTAATTCATTAACATTTATCAAGTTCTTGTAATATACTCATTGCTCAATATTGAGGCTTTTTTCCCTTTCAATGTCCTCCACATTATGTATGTTTCAATGCGCCTAAGGGGGAAAAACAGCTGAGAGATTTAAATCACAAAGCAGAATGGAAACTGAGCTTGGACAAATGCAAAAGTACAAGCTGTTTACCTAACAGCACAGTCCGTCAGGAAGTGCCCATGCTCTTGCAGAAAACTTTCTCTCCTACTGGGGTGATCCTAAGAGCCTGAAGAATATTGCACAAGGGCCCTGGACCAATAAGGCCTCGTTTCTGAACCATACCTATGGGCCACAGCAATGAGAACACAACCATGCTACTTAATGTAGTAGGTTTATGGGATTAGACTGGTGATAAAGGAGAGGAACACAACCAGCACATGGGTCCCTCAAAAGACAAAGGGGGATACTCCACTTAAAAGGATGATACCACCTCCCTACTTATAGGATTTTTACCTACTTTAGCCATGGTTCAAAGGAGTGAGCTGAGGCACCAGGAGTTAAGAGGAAAGATGAGATGGAAACCTGGGTTGTAATCCAGTTTCTGTTGCTAACTAATTAGCTCTGTAATCTAAGCCCTTACCCTACTCTCTCCATTCTCTCTTCCTCTCTTCCCTTTCTTATTTGTAACAAATAATAATAAATAAAACTTAAAAAGAGGGCTTACTCTATTTATTCTGGGTTTGTTGCACTTGACACAGATGCACAAATTCTTTGAAAAGGGTAAAGATTCAAAATAAGGTGGTAATACAGCCCCTTACCCAAAATATTCAAAGTCTATAGCTTTTTTGTCCTTCCTCTCCTCCCATTGAAAGTTCACACAGTTATTAGAGAAAAATGCCAGCCCTCCATTATAGCCTATTTCCACTACACAAAATTCTATAAAGTCATTTGGCTCCTAGCAGAGAAAAGCTTTAATTAGATGACAGTTAATAGAAAAAAGTGGTAGCCAGAATAGAGACACACATTCCATCAAACACAAGGGCCAAGAGTAATACCTCGTCCCCATGTATACACATCTTCCAATAACCCTGAGGGTTTTCTTGTATTTTAGCAGAGTAAAGTAACTGACATTTATAAAGACATTTAGGCAAAAAGGAAAGGTGAAATTAGACTGGATATGTTTTATGTTTTGAGAAAAACTGGCGATGTCCAACATTTTCTGAGTACTAATTTTATGGCAGGTCTGCACTCTAATGTGAATTTTCTCATTCAATCCTCACAATTCCATGAAACAAGTACTGTTATTATCCCTATTTTACAAAAAGGGAAAAGAAGCTCATAAAAATTACATTCATAACTTGACCAAAGTCAGAGCCAGGATTCAGGATGTGAATCCAGACAGTAAAATTCTAGAGCTCAAGCATTTAACCATATTACTACCATCTCATATAGAAATGATTTATCTGGATTTTAATACATATATTATTTATATAAATGACAACTGACAAATTCAGTTTATGCATTTCTTAAATAATTAAGAAAATATTAGAAATATTTTAATTAAGTTTTTGGCCTTACTATAAACTCTTTGCTCAAGTAGAAATCCTTCCTGCCAGGTAATGCCAAAGAATTTACATTAGTTAATGGGTGTCAAGAAGTAGGTAGTAAGGGGCCGGCCCGGTGGCGCACTGCTATAGTGCGCCACTTGGGAAGCGCGGCGGCGCTCCCACCGAGGGTTCGGATCCCACATACAGA
>NW_007726986.1:189744-206069 GCF_000696425.1 Galeopterus variegatus | reverse complement strand
GAAAAAAAAAAAAAAAAAAAAAAAAAAAAAAGAAGTAGGTAGTAAAGAATGTCAAGTTGGATCCAGTCAGACACACGGTCTCTTCTGAATTTCGCAGTCATTAGTGACTTATGGTAATTTCAGTGAAACAGGGCACCAGATTACTGTGGGTTAAGAAGGAAATGGGAGATAGGGAATTGAAAGTGTTCTATTCTTGACTTTTTCCACAAGCCTGGCTGTAAAAGGAATGAGATTGAACATGATGATGACGACAACATAACTGTTACTAAAAAATGACAGGAATTGCTAACATTTATTGAATGCTATGTGCCAGGCACTGTACTAAGGCTCTGTATGCATTGTTATCTTCACAATCACATAGGAGCAATTATCCTCCCAAAAGTAACTGAGGCACAGTTAAGTAAAACTTGCTCAGGATCATTCATCTAGTGAGTGGGTAGGATTTAGACCCAAGATTCATACTCTGTAAACACACTGTTAGGTTGCTAGCTAGAAAAGGTGTGGATGAGGAATTTAAGCACATTTACATGTTAAAATGGCAGCAGAAAGGATGTGATTCAAGATTGAGGAGAGTGGCAAAACACATGGGAGGATGGCCCCGGGATTCAGAGCAATGTTGAAGGGTGGGGTGGTCCTTCCTCTGAGGAGGAAAGAATAAGGAAAAGGACATACAGACATGAGTTTCTAGGTAAGAGAGGCCTAATGTCTTCTCACTTCCTTTTGAAGCAGGAGTGATGAGCTAGAAGGCTGGGGTGGCGATGAGGTAGAAGCTCAAGGAAAATAGTGAGGATCTGGAATTGCCTCTAAGAAAAGGGGCAGAGGAAGCCTACAGAGAAGTCCTGCATGGAGGACAGAGTCTCGGGAGGTAGATGAACCTGGAATTGCATTTTGGCTGTGCCATCTACTTGAGGGACTGTACTCACCAAACAATACCAGTAAGTTGTGGGAAAGACTAAATGAGGTAAGCCTACAGAGAAGTCCTGCATGGAGGACAGAGTCTCGGGAGGTAGATGAACCTGGAATTGTATTTTGGCTGTGCCATCTACTTGAGGGACTGTACTCACCAAACAATACCAGTAAGTTGTGGGAAAGACTAAATGAGGTAATATGTGCAAAGTGCCTGACACATAGCTGGTACTCGGTAATTATCTTTTGCTGCTTCTGTTGCGGCTGTGGCTGCCGCTGCTACTACTACTATTACTCAGAAGGTCTGATGTAATTCTGAGGTTAGAGACTATGGCTGTTGGTGGCACCAATCCATATAATTTATCTTTTCTCCAGAAGAACAGTTCTTTCTGCAAAAGTTTAGGAATAGAGAAAGTGAATTATTAGACTGATCCAGGTTGATGATGCATAAAGCAAAATGACGAACAAGAATCCCACTTGCTTCCTAAATATCTCTATGACTAGAAAAAAAGAACTATCTAAGGGGCTAAGAGGGAAGGTTCTCTCTAAGCATAGTGGCTATGTCCTCTCTATAGCAGTCTACCAAGAGAATGGGGAAGGGTCATCTGATACCCACCCAGAGTACTTCCTGATATTGAGGCAACTCATTCTGACCCGAATGAGCTATTTCAAGATTTTGAAAATTAACAGAACACATGAAAAATATGGAGGCTCGCTGCTTCTTTTACTAGTGTGACTTCACAAAGGATACTTTCAAGTAGGAGAACACTGTCACTAGCTATTCTAACATTCCTATTACCATTTTACAGATGAGAAATGGAAAAGGTGGTTAGTGCTTTTCAAGTTCAGGTTAATAGTCTTAGATCTAGGATTAGAAACCCAGTATCTCGACCCTTTGTCTGAAATGGTGGAGACGACTGTATTAGTTACTTTTTAGAACAATGGCTTCCCTTTCAATCTTGGGGCTAAGAGTTCATGAAAGAAGAATCTTGGACCTTTATAAGCTGGAACCTTGTCAAAGTTGAAGATTCTGTGTTTTTGTTTTGTGTGTTTTACTGTGAACTTGGCTGAGGAAATTAACTGCATTATAAACAAGGATCAGTGAAGGAGAATGCTCAGTTAATGGTTTAAGTGAGAAAAAAAATTAAAGGTATTAATGGCACCTGAAGGACAGTTACCCAGGGTTAGACAGAGAGGATAAAATCGCACAGAACACCTGAGGTTATAATATAGGAATGCCTGTGCCCTTGTATAGGGTGGCAGTCACACAGATATATCTATCCCCCTCTGCTCCTCTAACTAGTTATAAACCTTCTGATACCACTGATTCAAAGAGCAGTAGTCTGTTTCAGTCCTGATATGGTTCTGGGTGGTCCATGCATGATTTTTTGGTATTAGGATAATCATTTGTAGACCCTCAGTGATATCTTTAAAAGTGATATGTACCAACTTCAATCATTAGTATGTCACCCAGATTTTTGCTGTATCACTTTTAACTTAAATGAAAGCCACTCTAGCTTATTTTTTATAAATAGGCCATAGTTATAAAAATAAAATACTACAAAAACAATGCTACTCTAGCTAGATATTACTGCTAACAGAAAGTTGATCACCCATATTCAATACACAGACCTCAAACTCAACATTTCCAAAAAGTGAACTCATTACCTTTCCTTCCAAATCTTCTCCATTACCTAATCTATGAAAACTTCAGTTTATTTATATAACAGAGACAATAATAATCCTTACATCATGGGATTTTTGTGAGAAGTGAAAAAATGACGTATATAAAGTGCTTAACGAGTGTCAACAACACAACAAGAGCTCAATAAATAATGGCCATATTTATTTCTGTTCTCAGTTGCCTTGCAACGAAGAGGAAATCCAGTTGCAGAAATTTCTGGGTTTCTAGAGAGAAGGTAGGAGTTGGGATAGAAGTAATTAACATCATATTACCTATGCAACCAGATTTTAAATGTTTACACAAACAATTCTATTCAAAGGGAATTAGGTAGCATCTTAATAAGTAAATATATGGCACTTAAAAAAATAAAGAACAGATCAGATTCTCACAGGTTATTTAGGACTGAAATGAAATCCTTTACAAAGTCTTCTGCTATGTAGGGCATCAAAGAGCCAGGCACTTTCTCTCACACACATTGTTTTGACTGATCTCAAGTGTGTACCAAGAAACACAATCTGATATTGTTTTAGTACTTCTACAAAATTACTCATGTTAATAACCAGAATCTGCAAAAGTTGTCAAAAGCCAAACCATATGAAGTATAAACTAAAGCAAGTAAACACACATCTAGGCCAGACAGCACTTTCTTTCCATGTCACACTCTGTAAACACTTTAATTTCTGCAAAATTTAGTTCTGACAGTTTCAGATAACAAGAGAACAACTAAGAAATGAGGCCAGTAGGTACAGGGATGCACATACAATGGCTCTGGTTTTTGCTCAGAGTCATCAACAAATCACTGTGTGTGCACAAACACTAACAGTCCACAGCTGGCCTGCAGCATAAAGGCTGTTCTCCACATTAATCACCATAGGGATTAGTGAAGACTACTGTTAAGCAGTGAATTAACTAGTACCTTTCCAACCTACTACAGTTCTCTGGAGTCCCAGGGCTCTCCTTACTACCAGCTGTGGAAATCACGCTGCCTAATCAATTAGGACTGGCTTGACTAAGTGCCAGACAAAAGCTTCAAAGCCATGACCCATTCCCAGGCATCTGAGGCTGACCAGAAACACAAACACACTAGCCTACTGGTTTGTTACAAATCTTTTCTTCTGGTCCTGCCAGAGTAGAAAGAGAAATCAAATACTTTCTAGTTTCTGCTTTTTCCCTCCCCCAGATAGTGGCAAGATACACAAAACATAAAATTCACCATTTTAACCATGTTAAAGTGTATAATTCAGTGTCACCACCCTTTTTATACTTAGGTTTACATCAACATTCTGGAAGAACTTGCACTGAGATATAATTCACATATCATAAAATTCACCCTTTTAATAAACTGTGTAATTCAGTGGTCTTTAGTATATTCAGAGTTGTGTAACCATCATCATCATCTAATTTTAGAACATTTTTATCACCCCAAAAGAAATCTTGTTTCCCATTAAGCAGTCACACCTAATTTTCCTCTTCCCCAGCCCATGGCAACCACTACACTGCTTTCTATCTCTATGGATTTGCCTATTCTAGACATTTCATATAAATGAAATCATATGATATGTGGCCTTTGTGTCTGCCTTCTTTCACTTTGCTAAATGTGTTCAAGGTCGGTCCATATAGTAGCATGAATCAGTATTTCTTTTCTTGTTATAGCTGAAATTGTTCTATTGTATGGATATACCACAATTTATTCAACTTGATGGACATTTGGGACTACCTGCTTTCACTTAAGGGCTTTTTAAATAAACATCAGGCTTACCTGGTTCATGAACAAAACAGCATCATTCTCATTAAGGATAGAAAACAGCATAATTCCCTGAACAGTATTTCTGCGTTCAGCTTTCTGGCATTCCCTAAAGTGGTTCACAGTTCATACCTGACTATAATTTAAAACTCCTATTTAGTTTGGCATAAGTTTAGAATCACATGCACATCCCAAAAAGATTTATCAATAAATCCCAGCTTAGGCTGAACCCTTTCTTGAGGTCAGAGACTGTTGCTTGCACTGCACACAGCACAGTGCCTGATTCCCACTAGGGTTTCAGCATTATCCATCGAACAAATAAGCAGCAGGTACTATTAGCAGTAAAACTGTGACAAAATTTAAACACAGAAACAATACATATTAGTAAAATATTACTCTATTATTATTAGCAAAAGTATTTTTAAAAAGCAAATCCACTGGAAAATCCCTTATGACACTGATGTATCCTGTCCTAGAAAAGGGTAAAACTGCTGTCTGCAAGGCATTTGAGAGAACATGTGATATGGACAGTTGGAGGATGAATGCATTTCACAGCATTTACTTTAAAAACCTATGGCAGGCAGAAGTACAGTAAACAGTTTCAAGAGGTAATTCATCATAGACGCTTTCCTGATGACATGTGCTCAGTAGAAATCAACTCCTTTGTTCACCCTTCATGTATGGTTAAGAGAAAAATATTGTTTATGTATAGTCGGAAAGAAATAGTAACAGAGTTTGTCTAGGTCACAAAAGATCAACTACATGAATTAGTAGACTGCAATTCCAGGCATTAGCTCATACAAATATTTTGTTTAAACTGCCATTTAAATTTAGTTTGATGGAAATAAGAAACAACTACATTCCATCATTTAAAAATAATTATTTATATAAAAACTTCAGAACTCCTCAACTGAATCACAATATAAACTGTTCTCTTGCATCAGACATCCCCCCCAAAACATGGTTTTAATCATTATGGTGTTAATGTTTGAAGCAGCTCAGGATATGAAATGATCACCTATTTTTATATAAAAAGAAAATTACTAGGAGTAAATATGGTTTGAGCACAGCAAATTAAAAAGGTCTGATGCAATTATTTGCTGCCTATATAAAAAAGACACACTATAAACAGTGGGCTAGAGCCTTGATTACAGTATTTTTCTAGTCATATAAAGCATGTACAATAACAAGATGAGGAAAGAATGGGTAGTCTAAGTGAAAGAACTGAATAACATGGTAAAAATAAAAAAGAGAAACAGTATGCTGAAAAAAGGTAATACTACCTTAAGTAAATCAAAGTTCTCATTTATTTTTAAGAGCTAATGTAAAGATTATCCCAGTTTTAGAAAGAAAAGGTTCTAGCTGATTTAATGGCACTCAGACCAGAAAAACATGAAAACTGTGCTGATGTTAGACCTAATTTCAAATTATAATTATAAAACTAAATTTCTCAAACTTTCAAACTTAAATTTTAAGCAAACTGTGATGTAGATGCAGCCCCCCAGTTACTGAGAGCGGGCAGAGTAGACTTCAGACCTGCTAGTATGCTGTGGAAAAGGTCAATTCGTGGGGGAAACTGGTATTTTGGTAGAACTATAAACTGTCTTCAGTTTTATCAGCCTAGGATTTATTTTTCATACTGTGATAATTTTCTATTTAAGTACAAAGGACAGGAAAATAATCCACAAAGATAACTTTCCAGGAATCTCTAAATTTTTTATTCAATCATCTAACAGGCTGGGTCTATTGCTCTTTGATTATTCTTAAAAAATAAAAAAATAAAATAAAATAAAAAGCTACTCTCTCCTCTGCACCACTTATATTTTATGTCATTGTGTTTTGACTTCTCAGAGAAGCCAATATTATATAAAAATGAGCTATTATAGTAAATCTTGAAATTATTTAGGCACAGAACAGTCATTAGTTTCATCCTTATGTTCCAAAACAATGACTGAAGAGTGGTGGTGCTATATTTGATGGCCTTGGTGCCTGTGAAACACACAAGGTTTTATATACAGATGTGAGTTCCTGTGTGTTAAGCAATGTTCACAAGTGAGGTACGTCATGCTTCCCCCTTCTCACAGATTCAACTTCTTGCAGACTCAACTATTGCTACCCATCACAAACTATGAAGAGACCTTCTTCCCATTCATCCAACCCCTGAATTTTCTGTGGATGGAGATAGCACAGTCTACGGTAGGGTTTAAAAATCTCCAGGTGATTCAAAATTTAATGATAAGGTATAATGGTGCTTAAATGAAGTTATCAACCACCATGTGAGTTGTCACAGAGACCAGGATTCAAATCATGGTGCCACCACATCACATAACCCCAGCCAAATTATTTACCTCAGTCTCCTTATGCAAAGTGGTAATAACAACACCCTGAATAAATATTTTGGTGATTAGATGTAAATTACATAAACCTTTTACCACAGTGTCTGGCTAGCTAACACAGCAGTTAGTTACTGAACAGTGATCTTCCCAGTGACAAAATACAGTATTCAGAGGAGAATTTAAAAGCAATTTATCCAGTTAGCTTAGTTGATTAGAGTGTGATGTTATAATACCAAAGTCAAGGGTTGGGATCCCCATACCGGCTAGCCACCAAAGTAAATAAATAAATAAATAATAAATAAAATGAATTCACTAAATGGTCATTTACTGGAGCCTTAGAAAAAGATCTAAGCACATCATAATTAGAAAATAATGTACTATAAACCATAACATAAAAAGCCTTAAAAACCATAAAGTTCAATATAGTAAAGGCTCTCAATTTAAAATTTTAATATTGTTAACAGAGAAATTTAACCTATACATCATAAAAATAATAAAATCAGTGAACTATTACTTCTTTAATATCAGTTAAAAAGCATATAATATTGGGTGTGCTAAAAATGTAATTTTTCTCAAACTAGATCTACAAGCAATACTGATAGTATTTTAAATATTCTTATAATCACCTCTACGAAGGCCAAGCTCATTTTTGTTTTAAAAGAAAGTTCAATGTAAATATCTCATGTAGTAAATACAATTCATGATTATAAACATCTACATACCTAACCTTTTCCCAATGAACATAGTGCTTCTAAATATGATTTTCTTTACTCTGCTTATTGTTTCACTTCTTGTAATTCACTTATAATCACTCCTTATATATTCCTGTTGCCTTTATTCTTTCATTTTAAATTTCTCTTCAAGGACACAAGAAATGCAAAGATACCTTATGTTCTTGGGTTGGAAGAACAAACATCATCAAAATGTCCATGTTACCCAAATGCCTATTGTTACACAATGCCTATCAAAACACCAATGCCATTCTTCACAGAAAAAGGAAAAACAAACTTAAAGCTTGTATGGAACCATAAAAGACCCTGTATAGCTAAAGCAATCTTGAACAAAAAGAACAAAGCTGGAGGCATCACACTTCCTGTCTTCAAAATATACCATAAAGCTATAGTAACCAAAACAGCATAGTACTGGCATAAAAACAGACAAATAAACCAACAGAACAAAATAAAGAGGCCATGCACTTACAGCCAACTGATTTTCGACAAAGGTACCAAGAATATACAGTGGGGAAAGGACAGCCTCTTTGAGAAATGGTGCTGGGAAAACTGGATATCCACATGGAGAAGACTGAAACTAGACCCCTATCTCTTACCATACACAAAAATCAACTCAAAACGGATTAAAGACCTAAAGTTAAGATTCAAAACTAAGAAACTACTAGAAGAAAACATAGGAGAAACGCTACACAAAATGGGAGTGGGCAGCACTTCTTTGAGACTACAAAGGCACAGGCAACTAAAGCGAAAATATACAAATGGGACATCAAACTGAAAAGCTTGTGCACAGCAAGGGATGCTATCAACAAAGTGAAGAGACAACCTACAGAATGGGAGGGAAGTATTTGGAAACTACACATCAGATAAGGATCCAATATCCAGAATATATAAGGAACTCAACTCCACAGCAAAAAAACAAATAACCCAATTAAAAAATGGGCAAAGGACCTGAACAGATATTTCTTTAAAGAAGACATACAAATGGCCAATGAACACATGAAAAAATACAAATGGCCAGCAAGCACGTGAAAAAAATGTTCAAAATCACTAATCATCACGGAAATGCAAATTAAAACCACAATGAGATATCATTTCACTCCAGTTAGAATGGGTATTATCAAGACAATAACAACCGCTGATGAAGATGTGGAGAAAAGAGAACCCTCCTACATTGTTGGTGGGAATGTAAATTAGTACAGCTATTGTGGGAAACAGTATGGAGGTTCCTCAGAAAACTAAAAATAGCACTAACTTATGACCCAGCACTCCCACTACTGGGTATATATCTGAATGAAATGAAATCAATATACTGAGGAGACACCTGCATTCCCATGTTCACTGCAATGCTATTCACAACAGCTAAGAGATGGAATCAACCTAAATGTCCATCAACAGATGAACGGATAAAGAAACTATGGCATATATACACAATGGCATACTATTTAGCTATAAAAAGAAATGATATCCACGTCATTTGCAGTAACATGCATGGAACTAGAAACAATCACATTAAGTGAAGTAAGTCAGGCACAGAAAGACAAATACTGCATAGTATCACTTATATGTGGAATCTAGGGGGAAAAAAGTGTTCTCATATAAGCAGAGTACAACACTGGTTACCAGAGGCTGGGATGGGAGACAGGGAGAGGGGAGAAGTGGTGGACTAATGGGTACAAAACTATGCTATCTACCCTAGGTGAATCACTGTGCCCTCTGTGCATGTATTGAAAAAACACACTGTACCCCACAAATATGGACAAATAAATGTTAAAATTAAAAAAGTAAAATTAATTACTCTTCAGTTGAATAACAGTTAATCGTCAGACTCTTAGAGTCCTGCTCATTAAATTTAATCTGATTCATGCTGCAATAACAGTCTGACTGAAGACAACCAAATTTATTAGATGTACAGTCTAATAATAAATGATTGATCATTTTCAGCTCTGTTATTTTTAGTGAAATTATATAGCAAACCATTAAGTTCTTTATCAAGAGAACAAAAGCAAAAAGTAAAACTACCCATACAAATATTACTTACTAGCACCATCTGTTTATCTGTGATTACACAGACTCTGGCACAGGATTATACACAGTTAAAATAGTTTCCTAAGGAATTTATAATGAGTAGACTAGACTGTACTTATTTAATAATACAAAGAACTGGAGGAGAATAGTTTTATCTAGATAGGCAGAGATTCCATTTTGTTACAAAAAATTTTTTTAAATAATACTTTATTCTGCTCAGTTAAAACAATACCATCCTAAGTACACTTCTTATATCAGAAATCTATGTATACAAAATTTAACCATACCTTCAAAGACATCTGTCATTTTGCAGATATGGGCAAATGTGGCTCCAGTTGCCCATGTATAAACTACATCCATTAAGTGAGGTTTGAATGAGCTTAAATAAATCTCCTCATCAATTTCCAATTTGGCTTCTGCTGAAACTTTTGCAATTCTTTTAGCACATTCCTTTAAAGGTAAAAGATATACTTAAAATTCCTTACTTATGATCTCCCATATCCCTTTCTTTTCAGGTTTTCATAGCCAATATTCCACGAGGTCCCTTTTTCTTCCTAGGTATTATGTCTGCAATGTGGATATTCTGCGTTTAAATGGGCACAGTGCTTGTCCCATTGCTAAGTGATCAAACAGCCAAGCTTTCCCATTATGTTGAAGTGGTTAACTAAGAAAAATATATTAAGAGCGTGATTTTCAGCTCTACAAAAAAACAGAACACTTCATTAAAAGTATTCAAGAACAGCTTTTCAGTAATATCTAATTGTTTCATTAACAAAACAAAGACAATAACAAAACAAATTTAGAGAAATACAAAATATTTTAAATGCTTAAAAAACATAAATCTTAATATTTTCTTTTCTCCACAATGAGAAACTTAGATCCATTCTTTTCTACTAGACAATCTAAAAGGTCAAAAACTCCTAGGCCCATCAAGACATCCCAGACTCTGGAAGTTTAAATTTCTTAGAAAAAATATTAAGGGATGTTAAAGGTTCCATTGAATGGGGCCTTTTTTATAATTCATGTTTTATTCCTCTCTTGTAATGCCTTAGCTCATCTTTCCCTGTCTAACCTTAAAAAAGTAGATAAAATCAATTCATCCTAAGAAAATAATAATCAACACAGATTTATTACTATGAACTACAGTAGCTTTGAGGGCCCAGAGATAGATAATTTATGATAAAACAGATTTTAAAACTTTGTTGTAAATTAGCATGGAAAAATGTGCAAAAAACTTAAATACTAATCCACCAGATGCCATTCTTAATACTGAAGAAGAAAATGATGCAAACACTGAACTGTTGGTATAGCCTCTCCACATCATATGTAGTTTTATATCTACACTCACAGAGACTCCATATAAATCACTACAAAGAGGGGGAGAATGCTTAATTACTAAAATAAAAATAACAAAAGATACTACCAAATTAGCATTAAATGACATGACTGACATCCCAACGGAAGTTACCTCCGAAGAATGATAAACTATGATTAGACTGTCAAAAATGTTTATTTTACCACCTCCTATTCATAAGATATATAGCTCAAAAAAATCCTACCTGCATTTGACGAAGTGGTCCTGCTAACTGCTCAGTTAATTTGGGCATCTCACTAGACTACAAAAGAAAAGGAAAAATAGGTATAAAAATCCAAGTTTAAAGTAATAGTATATACTATCTGCTTTAACAAATGAAACAAAGCTTTTATGATATCTATTAATATCATAAGACTCTAGTTATTAGCATTTAGAGTTTCTTTTCCTCTTGTCCTAAGTTATAATATTCTCTTATTACATTTCAGAGGAAAATATTACACTGCTAAATTAGCAAAGTGTGCTAACTAGCTATTTCCTGTGACTATAAATGGAACTGAGGGAGAACAAATATGTAAACACAGTAGTTTAGTTACATCAACATTATAAACAGTTTTATCATAGTTTAATTTTGAAACAGTTTTAGCTTCTAGGCAACTGTCAATCTATAAAAACTAAAAATCTGGGATAAAGAACATTAAAACTAATGCTCCGAATTTTTATTTTCCCCAGATATTTCTTTTTTTTTTTTTTTCCCTTTTTGTCTTTTTTCGTGTCCGGCAACGGATCGCAACCCTCAGTGTCGCGCCCGTACCGGACCGGGACCGGCAACGGGATCGCAACCCTCGGTGTTGCTCCCACACCTCGCTCAGCCAGTGCGCGGGAACCGGTCTGTATGTGGGATCCGAACCCTCGGCGGGAGCGCCACCGCGCTCGCAAGCAGCGCACTGTAGCAGTGCGCCACCGGGCTGGCCCTTCCCCAGATATTTCTAGATCTTTAACCAAGTATAAGACAGTTAAAAGTTTAGTCTGAGTTTCAGTATTCTTAACATTGCTTTCCCAACTAGTAAAAAGTTTGTCCATTCTTTAATTAGATAATAGAATTTCAGGTCTATCATTAACTAGCTAAATGAACTTGAACAAGCTGCTTAAATTCTGTGTGTTGGTTTCTCGCCCTGTCAAAGAGAAATAATAAAGCCAGATCCTCAAAACTGATGGGCTCATCATGAGAATAAAAGATATTGTTTGTGAAGGAATTTTGAAAAAGGTAAGAGTTACTATGCAAAAATAAAATTATTATAAAAATGATATGAATGTGTGTGACAGAATTTAAAGTAATTACAGGTAAGTTTTTAAAAAAGCATCTATAGGTTAGTTGCAATGCATCTGCCTTTATTTTAAACATCAGTAGTTATACAGGACTTGGTTTTGATTTGCATCAAGTATATATGTATATTTTGTAACAAGCCAGCTTCTACTATTATTCCTGTTAAAACCAAAAATTATTGAATGATAAAAAAAGCAGAATGGCCAGAAAGAACTTAACATCTTAGTTTAACAAAGAATGCAAGACTGCTAAATGTCTTTAATACTGTATCTATTCATGGTCAACAGTAACTGATCACCTACCTCTTTGCCAGTCACTATTAGATAGAAGGCACTGGTCTTGATATAGTGCGGCTAAGTGTGATTTTACCCAATGCTCTCCCACCAGGTATGTGCATGGTTTGTCCCCCATCTCTCCTTTAGGTATCAATTCAAACTGCAATTTATAGTGAGGCCTTTTCCAATCATCTCATTTAAAATAATAACCCCATCCCACCAGTGATCATTACCTAACTCTTCTACTTAATTTTCTCCAAAATCTTCATCACCATTTTACAGCTTATGCATGCATTTTATTTCTTTATCTTCATCCACTAGCATATGAGTATCATGAAAGCAAAAATTTCTGTTGTATCTGAAGCACCTAAATCTGTGTACTGCACACATTGGGTATGTAATAAATATCTGTAGATACTTTATGTTTATATTATAAAGACTGTGATCTTTAAATTACTTTTAATGTTACTAAAAAATGTGGGGGCACAGTTTTAAAAATGCATTTTTAAATAGAAGTTAGTATATCAAGCAAACTTCATCTTACTTATGACAAGTACCTTACTATATTTACTCTTCTTTCTGGCTAGAAAACATTCTGTTAAAAGTATCAAAAAAAATTCCATATGACTTTTAGTACAATTTTCCATCTCAATGTTGAAAAGCACCACCACAAGAACTGATGACAGTGTTTGTTGTTTAACTGAACAAATCTTAACCGCATATAGTGAGTGACATCTTGCCCCAAGATTTAAGAGTTGTGGTTTGCTAATACCCAACTCTTTTAAAGAAGAAAAACCTGCCTCTCAAAAGACAGGATTATCGTAATGACACAGTAAAAAAAAAAAAAAAAAAGCATAATTCAAGAAATTAGCCATAAGACAAAGACTGACATGGGCAGAGGATTACCAATCCCCAGTCTCTAAGCCCTATTAGATCTGTTCAGGGGGGGGGGTGTCGGTGACGGGCCATAATAATCATATACAGTGTATATTGACAAAAAAAAAAAAAAAAAAAAAAAGCATAATTCAAGAAATTAGCCATAAGACAAAGACTGACATGGGCAGAGGATTACCAATCCCCAGTCTCTAAGCCCTATTAGATCTGTTCAAAGGAAATTTGACAAATGTCCTTAATTATTATCTTGGAAACTGATGTAATAAAATTTTCAACCTAAGAAAAATAACAGGCAAACATAGTATTTTGTAAAGTAATGCATTACTCTTGTATATAAATTATTCACAGGTGCATGGCAGGTAATATCAGGAGGACATAAACTGTTTTTGGATTACTGTCCTATTTATTATCATTGCCACTATAGCTGTAATTTTAACAGTAACCAGGGATCTGGGGAGAAAAGTATCCACCTACTTTAAGAAGGAATATATTTGATCTCATTAATAAATAAGGAAATAGTTAACAGGTAAACAGAACAATGGCAGAACTGAAAAAATAATTTGTCTAACATAACTCACTTGAAAGTTAAACTATACAATAAAAGGTCTTCTAAAAATTAAGATAATATTAAATTATTTCTAGAAGGCAAATATCCTTGACTTATGCTCATTCTATCCACTTTATCCACAATGAATAAAATCTTAAATCTTAAACGTGACAAAATACGTTTTACTTTTTAAAACAAATCATATTAGTTTCTAGAATGCAGTACAAGGTTAATTATTGTTCTTGTGTGTTCCATACAGCACTTCATTTTTTGATTTCTTAAGAAGTGTTGAAAATGAATTGACCACGCACATGAAAAAAACGACTGCTAAACCAATAAGAATCTGCTGGCCACTACCTCAAACCCTGCCCATGAAAACTAAGACTTCCGTCTCTAGTAGAATCAGCTGCTTCACAATTATCCTCCATATTGGCGGCATGGGGGTGTTAATTCAACCTCATTATCTCCTTCATTTTTATTAGATTTTCCTAATTTTACTTTCACTCATCTTTTTTCTTTCTAGGACTGTCTGACTAGGCCAGACATTCAAACAATGAATTGGGTTATAGAACAAATTTAAAATTTAGCATCTGATTAATGATGACTGTTCACAAAGAAATCCTACTTTATTCTCCTTTCTGATAATAAACATTTAATTATTTAATTCTTTGTGTTTAAAGTTGCATTGATTTCTCATTAACATTAGCCATAATAAGTAAACATAAAGTAATATTTTATAATTTAAAATATCCATAATACTATTAAAACTAAACTACATGATTCATGAATAAGATATGTAAATCTATTCACTTACATTCTCTTGAAACACAAAGCAGCTTAATAATGCCGTTGCCTGTTCTGCAGAAAGGTCATTGAAAAGGCCATTAAACATCATCTCAGTTAGAAGGAGCTCATCAGCACTATAATGCCATAAAAAAGAGAATAAATTTCAAATGTCAGAATATAAAGACACACATGTGCACACATACATCCTTAACATGTAGTTTTTTAAAAAAACAAACATGTAATTTTTAGTAAAATGTATTATTTTACCATGAGGAGTAATTAATGAAGAGTGACAAAGATTTATTTAAGAAAATGGTAGGTCTTTATATTTAGCAATGTATAAATAATAAATGTAAAATGGGCATTTCAAACAAAGATCCCAAATACCAAAATGCACATATTCATTATAATAAAGAACTATTTCTTAACTGTTGTATACCAGGAAAAATAGTCATCACCATTTATTATCTGGGTCTAAAAGACTCTCTTAATTATTTTTAGCTTTAAGTAATTTTACAAATAATTTATAGAATAAAGCGATAATGAAAAACCAATTTATTAGAAATCTTAATTAGAATGTACCCACAGAAAACCCACATTTGACTCCATATTTTCCCAGTGTTGAAACTGTACAAGATTACTAAGATGGGCAACGGCCTCTGAATCCAACAAACTGCTTCTCAGTCATCTATGAACCTGGAAACTATCCAGTTGATAAATATGATTCTAGATTTCAAATATATCCATTACAGATACTAGTTTATCATTCTGTTTCTTCTTATACTTGCATTATAAAAATTTACTACTGATTCCAGATTTCAAATACATCTTTTTTTTTTTGGTCCTTTTTGTGACTGGTAAGGGGATCGCAACCCTTGGCTTGGTGTCGCCTGCACCACGCTCAGCCAGTGAACGCACCGGCCATCCCTATATAGGATCCGAACCCACGCCGGGAGTGCTGCTGCGCTCCCAGTGCTGCACTCTCCCGAGTGCGCCACGGGGTCGGCCCAAATACATCTCTTTTTTAAGTTCTAGCTTATTACTTCTGGCTCCTCTTTTGCCTCATCAAAACTTGTGACATTTAAGTTAAGGAGGACAGAAGTAAGTTGGCTCTTAAGGCAGGAAACATTCCTCACAGTAGGAAATAACTGAAGAATTTTTTGGACAGTGTTGTAAATTGTATTTTCTAAAGATGGCCACAAAAGCATTACTTATTTCACATGTTCTTCTAGAACTGCACTGATTTATGTAGACTGCTGTGTGCACATGTGGCCATTTCAATTAAAATTATACAAAATTTAAAATTTAGTTCCTCATTCTCACTAACCATGTTTCAAGTGCTAAACACATGTGGCTTGTGGCTACTATAACAGATCAGTGCAGATATAGAACATTTCCATCATCACAGGAAGTTCTACTGGACAACAGCCACTTCCCCATCAATAGGTAGAGTCTAATATTCCTCCACTTGAATCTGGGAGTGTTTATGACTCATCTGTAACTGAGAGAATGTGGTGGAAATGACGCTGTATGATGTCCATGCAAGGTTACAAAAGGTAAAGCTAGATCAGAAAAGATGATGCAAGTTCCACCTTAGCCTGCTAGAATGATGACACTGGAGCCTTGAGCCTCCATGTAAGCAGCCCTACCACCCTGAATCTGCCATACTGTGTAGAAGCCCAAACTAGCCCACACAAGCCAAGACATGAGAGGGAGGGAGGGAGGGAGGTGGAAGAGGGAGAGGGGGAGGGGGGGAGA
>NW_007726986.1:157733-189669 GCF_000696425.1 Galeopterus variegatus | reverse complement strand
TTAGGTTTCTGGGATTCCCTGGGATCCATGTGGAGTGGAGCTGGGAGCTATGGGTAAAGATGAGCCTAAAGGAGAAAAATCTGGCTGCAAGGGCCCTGACTGGGCACACGCATATACACACGCACACACACACACACACAAAGGGAGAGAGAGAGAGAGAGAGAGAGAGAGAGAGAGAGAGAGATCCTAACATTCCCCAACTGCTTCAGATTCCTCCTGATGCAGCTTAATTAACCTGCTTGATGGCAATCACAGGAAACCCTGAGCCAGAACTGTCTGAGACTTTCCTGAATTTCTGACTCACAGAAACCATGAGAGAATAAAATACCTGTTGTTTTAAATCATTTAGTTTTCTGGTCATTTGTAATGTGGCAAAAGATTACCATAACAGAAAATATCTTATATCCAATTTTAAGCTGTGGCCTATAATATGCTCTGTTCTAATATCCTACTGTTAGGCCAAAACTTCAGTATAATCTGCTATACATGTAAAAGACTAAGTTACTAGACTAAGTTTTAAGGTAGGAAAATATAAAAAGGTGTAAAAAAAGTATACAAAATTGTGTATAAACTAAGATTATGTAAAAATCCCACAATACAATAGTATTGGGAAATGCACCCAATACTAGGGATGCTTGTGTTAATCACTGAGATGCAAGAAATTTTTCTAATTTCTCAATTTCATGGTCTAAAACTGTATTTAATGTGGAAGGTATTGCATAAACTTTACATTTTTAAGGCAGTTCTTTTTTTTTTTTTTCTTTTTCCTTGTCCTTTTTGAGACCGGTCGCACCGCGCTCAGCCAGTGAGCACTGTGAGCGCACCGGTCATCCCTATATAGGATCCAAACCCACGGCGGGAGCACTACTGCGCTCCCAGCGCCACACTCTCCCGAGTGCGCCACGGGCTCGGCCCAAGACAGTTCTTTTTTTTAAAGATTAATAGCTCTCACTTTAAAAGTAGTATCCCTTTTAAAAATCAAATTTGAGAAGAACAACCAGATTTTACCTGCTTATCTCACACGCCACTCGTCCTTTCATCTCTATGACATCAGATGAAGTAGCAAATCCCAACCTTCTTAAAACACGTTTGCGACATTTGAGTTCATCCATTTGTAGGACAGTTCTTGCTTTCTTTAGTTCCCTCTTTGCAGATTTAATATCTATTGCAATCTAAGGCATGTCAAAGTATTTTAAAAGTTCAATAATAAAACAATGTAAAATGAGATTTACTCATGAAATAAAACAAAAAATATTTTATAATTGTACCTTACAACATACCTCTCTATTAAAGCTTCAACGTTGCAGGGGAGGGGAGGATTTGGTGGGAGTGGAATATAGGAGCTTCTTGCACAGGATATTTCAAGAAGATTTTGTTACGAGGATATTGCACAAGAGTAATAATGTATCTGAAAAGTTATTACATACTAGCTAAAATGTTAGGTACACGGAAAATGTAACATGTCCATTTGAAAATTTGAGGCAGAGCAGGGAGATGACAGGAATTGTAAAAAGCTTAAGTTGGGGAATAGAGCATGGCTCTTACTTAAATGAGGAGGGGTAAGGAGGAAGGGCTAGAAGGAGAAGAATGAACTGGATAGCCATGGAGCTAGACAAGGTAGGCTAGAGGAGGTAGAAAAAGTCAGTGGTGAATTAAGATGGGCTCTCTCAAGATACGATTCATTGGACAATTAATCAAGCTCCTAAAGTACCAATCCCAGCAGCTCCAGCTTTTCATCTTTAGGGACTAGCGGGTAGTTTAGAAAACAGGGTAAAGAAGATGAGGGTATAGGAATATTTTTTCTTGACTACCTGTATTTTCCCCATGATGCCCTGAAAAGTATTCCTTCTCTTTGCTTTCAAATTATTTTACAAACTTGCCTAAGCTGGAAATGATTTTAGCAAAGACAATAGGCCTTTGTTCAATACACAGAGATAAAAGCTGAAAATGAAAATGTATTTTGAGGTCATCCTTTAGTGTGGAAGAGTTTTAAAATTCAGTTAATCAGTAAATATTACATATTTTCTAACTGTGACAAGAGTATGGTAGTACAAGACCAAGAAAACAATGGTGTCCTGAAATGGAGGCTTTAAGTTCAGAAAAATACTGACAGAAAGAAAAGTTCTGAGAAGTTTAAATTCAAAGATTCTGGAGTTTTGCAGACTGTTTATTAAGCTTCAACTGAGAAAGAAAAATGATAAAAGTGATCAGCAACTGATATTTATTTAGAGAATACCTATATACCCTATTTCTAGGGCTTTACATTATTTCATTTAATTCTTATAGCAATCCTAAAATCTGCATTTTACAGATGAGAAAACTGAGGCATAGACAGATTACTAAATAAACTGGCCAAGATCAGAGAGCTAATGAGTGATAAAGATAGGGTTCAAACGCAGGCTATCAGACTCTAGAATATAAGCTCTTAGTGATTATTTATATTTCAATGAACAGATGTGTTGTCATAGGAATACCTTGTCATAGGAAGTAATGCTTTCCATTCTAGACAACTCTAAGCATGACTCATCAGGCCTATCAGAAAAAAACAACAACACTGTTTTCTAGAGTTTCTTTGACTGAGTATGCCTATAAGAGCAGAACAGAACACTGTGGTATGTACTGTGAGGGTTATAAAGCTTACAAGAAGAGAGTCCAATACTTAAGTTTTTTCCTCACTAATTTTTATATTTTAAATATGAAAATGTTGATATTTTGGATATACTGGGTTAAATAAAAATATTAAAATTCATCCCACTTCTTTCTTTTCACTTTAATGTCACTATTCAAAAATTTTAAATTATGTATGTGGCTTGCATTGGACAATGCTGTGCTAGATCTTTTCCTACACATTTACAAAAGAACACAGATACAAATGTCTGTAAATGCATGTATACATACGTATAGGGGCTTTCCCCCCACAAAAGAGACACCAGCTTCCTTTTCCACTTAATACATTAAGACTTCTTTTCCAAAGAGTACATATAAATCTACCTCATTCTTTTTAATGGCCATGTTAACTTTCATTACATGAATTGGCATAATTCACTTATAATTCCCTACTGAAGAGCACTGAGGTTTGCTTATAACCATTTGCTTTTTCCTTGTTTTGTACTCTCAATTTCTAGAAGTGGGAAAACTGGGTCAGAGGTATGAATACTTAAAATGCTGCCAGCTAAGTGGCCAGATTTTGAAAGCATTTTAGGCAGGGCTAAGGGGTGTGGTCACTGGGAAGCCATAAAAAGACTTGTTTTTTCCGGGGCCGGCCCGGTGGCGCACTGCTACAGTGCGCTGCTTAGGAAGTGTGGCGGCGCTCCCGCCGAGGGTTCGGATCCCACATACAGACCGGTTCCCGCTCACTGGCTGAGCGAGGGGCGGGCGCAGCACCGAGGGTTGCGATCCCGTTGCCGGTCCCGGTCCAGTACGGGCGCGACACTGAGGGTTGCGGTCCGTTGCCGGACACAAAAAAAGACAAAAAAAAAAAAAAGACTTGTTTTTTTCCTAAACTGTTAAGTCCTATTTTTCTTATTAAAAAAAGAAATATAAGCACAATACAGACAAAGGTGGAGGATAAAATGGCTTACTATAACTTCATTGTCGTAAAACAACCACTTAAGGTTTTTCTGGTGCATGTTTTTATTTTTGCTAAATTGAAATCATAGTCCACATAAATTTTTGATCCTTTTTTAACACTCACAGGTAAGTATTCTTCCATATTGTTACAGAGTCTTCATATCAAATGTATTTAGCCAGTCCCCAGGCAGACACTAAGGCCTTCCTTGATATATTGAGCAGCTCAGATGTTTCTCCCTGAGGTTTCATACCACCTGGTGAGAGATGAGAAGGCCAGGACCACAACTGCATATATTTTTGAAAGCAACTAAAGCTTTTTATGCCTCAGTTTCCTCATCTTGAGAAATACCTGGTGAGATTCCTGGAGAGGGCCTAACAGCACTTCATAATGGGCCACAGCATGGTGTAATATGTATTCACTGAGCATGCAGCCACCATATTCCACATAGTGCAGGGCCAAGTGATGTTAGCTCACGAAGAGCTAGAAAGGGAGAGTATTTTAAAACTATGAACTAAACATATTACTTTATTAAGCTAAGGAAGTTTCTACTTATGTATTTATTCAACAAATACCAGGCATCTATTTTATAAAGATGAATCATCATAGGAGAGTGCAAATAAGCTAAAATGAAACATCTGTTTCTAAGAAGCTTAAAATCTAGTTTGTGAGACAGAAGGACAAATGTTTTGATAAAAGTGGTAAGTGATAAAAGTTGAAAAAGTATTAATAGCAAGGAATTCTAAGTTTCATGGTGGAAATGAGACTTGTGTAGTATAAAAAATTTTAAAGAGGAGTGGACAGTGGAAAGGAACATGTACACTTCAAAAAGCTTTTACTAAATTCATTATTCAGAATGGTTAGATATTATAGCTAACACTGTAAGAAGCTGAACTACTACCACTTGACACTCCTAGAATGGCTATAATAAAAAACACAGACAGTTAACACATATTTTCAAGGACATGGAGAAATTGGAGCTCTCATGAACTGCTGGTGGGAAAACAGTTTGGCAGTCTCTCAAAAAAGTTAAAACAAAGAGATAACCATATGATCCAGCAATTCTATACAATTCCACTCAAAGGAAATAAAAACACGTTCACACAAAAACTTGTACACAAATGTTCACAGCAACATTATTCATGATAGCTAAAGAGTAGGAAAAAAATAAACGTCCATCAACTGATGAATAGGTAAATAAAATAAGGTACATCTACACGATGGAATATTATTCAGCCATAAAAGGGATATAAAGTACTGATTCATGCTACAATATGGATGAACCTTGAAGACTTTATGCTAAGTGAAAGAAGGTGGACACAAGGCCACATATTATATGATTCTCTATATAAGAAATGTCTAGAATAGGCAAATCCATATGGACAGAAAGTATATTTGTGGTTGCCAGGGCTAGAGGGTGGGGGAAACAGAGTGACTGCTAATGCATATAAAGTTTCTTTTGTGGGTGATAAAAATATTCTGGAATTAGTGGAGATGGGTACACATATCTGTCAAAGTACTAAAAACCACTGAATTGGACACTTTAAAATATTATGCTATATAAATTATATCTCAATTTTTAAAAAAATCTAAGAACCCCCCGCCCCCGTATATCAAATACCAGTCTATAGCAAACTTCATCTTGCCTTGCTGATAAGAGTTGACAGGTTACAGACTTGATGGTTTATTTAAAAGAGACATTTTCCTGTTTTAGGTGATAAAACCAATAGGATAAGAAAATGAGAAATACATAATCATTTAGTGAAAGACACAGAATCCTACTACAAAAACTAAGTTTCTGCCATACCTGTGCTTTTTTTTCACAAAGTGTATACACAGTTTCCAAATTTGGATCATTGTGAAGTGGATGAGAATACATGCGATGTTCAAAAGCCTCTACTTTCTGAATGACTTTTTTCAGCCCTTGATCTTGAATGCCCATATCATCAATAGGATCTAATAAGGGAACACCATCGGGAAAACGTCTCTGAACTTCCTGAAACAAAATATGTAAAATTCATTTTTTATCTTATAGACAAAATTAGTGAGACCAAATCTGTATTTCCTTTTGTTTTTCCTTCACACATGAACATAAAAATAAAAAGAATGCTATTCATGTAATTTTGTCTTTTTTCCAATTAAATTGTAGGACATTTTCCCATCACATTTGTTTTTGAAAACTCCTTTTAAACTGCTGTACTATAATTTACTGACATAGGGATGTATAATAATTTACTAACAAGTCTAGCACTGCACAGTTTGATAGTTCTGGATGTGACACAATGTATGGATAAACCGTTAAACTGCTGTACTATAATTTACTGACATAGGGATGTATAATAATTTACTAACAAGTCTAGTACTGCACAGTTTGATAGTTCTGGATGTGACACAATGTATGGATAAACCAATAATCATATATTTAGGTTACTGTAATTTCTTGACATCATAAATAGTTCTGTATCAAACGCTTTGTATGTGTAAATTGCTTTAAATCTTCAGATTATTTCTTCGGGGTTGATTCCTAGGGAGGACACTTCTGAACTGGAAGATATAAACTTTTTAAAGTGTCCTGATCCCTTCTGTTAACTTTTTTAAAAACATGATTACATGCTAAATATAATGAGCATCTGAGTTCAGAGAAGGGATAGCTCACTATATGCTGGCATCGCTCTGGGAGATTTTCAGGGTCTTCAATAGGCCTTAAAGGCAAGATAGGACTCAGCTAGTTAAGAATTCAAAAACAAAAACAAAAAAACACAAATGTAAAAGACATGAAAATTGAACACTGCTGTCCTAAATAAGCCAATAATGCCAGCTGTTTTAAGAAACTGGTATCTTTGTTATGTGCACATAATAGTTTCCAGACATATATCTGCCCTACTCAAAGGGGACTACGTCAGTACAAAATCACAGAATCTTACAGACCAACCTGGGCAACTTTTATATATCAAGAAACTGAGTCACAGGCATGAAGTTCAAAAACAGAAAAAAACATTATAATTGTAGTTTTTAAAAGCTTAAAAAGGTACAATTAAATAGCAAAAAGGAAATCTTCAGTCATTAAGTGAAAGGTTCTGTTAGCGGGCTCATTTCCCCGATTCTTCCTCTTCTGGTTTCTCAATATGTGGTGATAGATTTAAATGTCTACAAAGGATCAAAGAAAACAACAGTCTAACCATGTTAAAATGAGGGAAAACTGAGACTCAGTTAGGTTATTGCTAAAGTTAATGTCAATGATGAAATCTCATCATGGATATAGCACAGTGATGTTTAGGACAATAAAGAAAAGCCTGAAATTTGCCAACAGACTTCAAGAAAAATTCATTTCAATTTAAGTTTAAACTCAGCAAAATGAAAACTGACCTAATTCAGAAACATAAACTAATCAATTTTTTCAGAATGATGGCATTATTTATGCTAAATAATGACCAATGTGTATTTCTGTTCATAACCGTGCCACTTCTTTGAAAATAAAGAAAAATAATTTCAGTGTGACTTTACACTTCAATGCACTTATAAGATATATTTATTTACCACCAGACCAATAGTTTTTAAGCTTTTTAGGAGTGGTTTTTTGGAAAGATGTCCACATCTACATAAAAATTTTGTTAATCTGTCAAGAGAATCATTCATTTCAAGAAGCCCACCTACAGACCAGAGCTTAAAAATTCCTACTGTACACTGAAAGCAACTTGTTTATCTTTGTTTTCTTAGATTCTAGTTCAGAGCCTTTACTACATAGGAAGTACTATTCAAATGTTTACTGACTAAATAACTTTGTTAAAGTCACTTCTTTCTTCTACAGGAAAACTAAATTTTCTAGAAAGTCTTAATTTTTCCTATTGAAAACAAAAGTATTTCATCCATTTATTAACTACACTCAAGAAAGTTAGAAGTCCTGGCATATGATTTTATACATAACACTTTTAACACAGTCTACAATTATTTTCATTCATAATGAACAAAGCAAAAAATATTTAGAATAAAGTAGTGAAGATCAATGGTCCACAGTTTTCCTTTCTGAAGCTTCCTTTAGTAACTCGCTTTGTTGGTGGATTCAAAGACAGGACAAATCTATATGTAGATCTCCTGCCACTATTTTTATAAAAAATAATTGCCACTATTGGTAGTGTTTACAGTTTTTCTGAAAGAAAGCAATATACTTAAAAGCATTTCAGTTTCCTTTTTATAAATCCTGCTTATATTTATATAAAATTCATATTTAATTTATACAATTAATATGCATACCTGTATGGATTTTAAAACACTCTGTCTATTGTCCACTGGCCGAAGGTCTTTAGGAATATAAAGCCTAACACTGCTGATAGCAGATAGGAGATGCACCAAAACTGGGACAACCTACGAACAAAAAGTTATATAACATTACAATTAAAATTGCACATTTTCAATTCTGCCATTTCCTAAACTTGGAACCTCGAAAGGAAGCTACATTGATAATATGTGACAGGATGTGACAGGTATAAGTCGATGATAATCATAGTGGAGCTGCCCCCCACCAATGAAACATATCTTAGTAGAGACTATATTTAGAAAGTAAAAACAAATTCAAACCTCTTAATAACATGGTACATAAAAATAAGAGATCCCCTCAATACAGAATCCATACGCGATTCATTTTTGTGTCCTCAGTATTTAGCACTTTTTGAATACATAAAAGTACTATAATGCTACAGGAGGATGAAAGATTCCTCTTTAACAGGTTTAGATGGCCAAGTAAGGTTCATGTAAGCTCTGGGTAGTCCAGAAGAAGAGATGAAAAAAGTATTTCAAGCAGAGAAAAGGGAAATTTCCATTAGACATAGTCTTTAAGAACACCTATCTATAAAGTTTCCTCCAAGCTTTCTCCTGTCAATAAACCCTACCCTCACCATCAAATATATTATTTTGCTTCCTTTAAATTGCTCTTGAATCCAGCGGGCCTCTATACAGAGGTGAGGTTAATATTGTCAAAAGTCCAAATCTGTCAGTGTATTCGTCTCCCATGGCTACTTTTACACTGATCACTGACGAAAAATTGTCACTGGCTTATTGATAACAAATATATTCATAGTATTTTAACAAACAAAAATGGTACAGCAGTTGAAGGCAGGTTCTAGAATCAAGACTACCTATGTTTGGATTTGCATTCAGTCTTCAGCTAGTTGTGTGACCTTGAACAAAATATCTAAACTTTCTAGGTTTCGATTTCCTCATTCATAAAAACGGGATAAAATTATATCTATTTCATCAAACTTTGGTGCAAATTAAGACAATGTATGTAAGACACTTAAATTAGTGCCTACAACACTTTAAAAAAGTTATTTAGTATAATAAATGTTCAACAAGTGTCAACAAATCTGCATTAACAATGCTAAAACATCAGAGGTCATATACTCAAATACCAAAGAGAAAAAGTAGGTAATATTTGTTCAGTGTTAGTAAATGGCAGACTAAAAAACTTAAGACAGCATGCACTATTTAAAAATTACAGCTATAATTGGGCCAGGCAGAAATGCAGTACTAGTGTTCCTCAGTAGGTAATATTTGTTCAGTGTTAGTAAATGGCAGACTAAAAAACTTAAGACAGCATGCACTGTTTAAAAATTACAGCTATAATTGGGCCAGGCAGAAATGCAGTACTAGTGTTCCTCAAGCTTTCTTTTTTAAAGCCAAAAATCCAGATTATTTCAAAGTCCTGACTCTGATAATCTGAAAATTAATTTACATTTTTCCTATTTCCTAGCCTTTAAAAAAGTTAGCTTTTTTCCCCTGAAGAACAACATTTTAGCCAACTTTCTGTTTGAAAACTACTGAATAATACTATGAATTATTCACTGTATTTTCTCAGCGATTTTTCGAATTGTTAATAGTTTGCCAAAGGCTATGCCTTTTCTTTCTTCCTGCCTTCCTTTCTCCTCCTCTTCCTTTTTCAATCATTTGAAATTAAGTTGGAGATAACATGTCACTTCATTTCACCAGCAAACATGAAGGCACTGTTTTGTAGAAAAACAGGCTTAAAAGATAACACAAATCTTTCATGACCTTTTTGAAGACCCCCCTCATACACATATCTTAAAAGCATGTATCTTAAAAACAGCACATTCTCCTGAGTAGCCACAATATTACAAGATCCTAAAAATTTAACAGCAATATAATTTCATCTAATACAGTCTACTTTTGCATTTTTGGCAGAAGTCATGTTTTCTTCTCAGTCCACTGGTCAACATTATTAGTGGTAATAACTTTGGTCACTTCATAAAGGTGGCATCTGCTAGAATTCTCTACTGTAAAATTACTATTTTCCCCTTCACAATTAACAAGAAACTTATGGGGGGATCCTTTAGAGATTGTGTAAATATCCTATTCTTCATTAAACTTTCAACTCAGTTTCAAAACCCATGAATGATTCTTGCCTGAGTCAGTTATTATTTGCCTAATGGTCACTTTTCTAATGTCACCATTCCTTCTACATTCTCTCTCTGTATGGACTCATGGACTATTTTATTTTTACATGGTTCTAATCCTTTACTATCATGTTTATTTTTTATTCTCAAACTATTTAATTCATTTTTAAAGAAGACATTTTACGAGCTGCTTTGAACCACCAGTTTGTGACTTATGCAAATCCTAGACGCACTGTTTGAATGGAAAGAGAAGACTCAGGATATGAAAAACTGTCAACAATGTGCCAGGTAGCCAAATCCAGAAAAAGGAAACATGCAATTTTTCTACACTTAGGTACATGTACATAATCTAAAATGGCAGTAAAATTAAATATACTTCACTTGGCTTCAGAGAGCAAGAATATGTTTTACGTACTTGCAGCTGAATTCAATATATACAGGTACCTGAAAATTTCCTTCAAAACAGAAGAAAACTATTCGGTGAAGACTTAATTCAGGAGGAAGACAGAAACTGTCCGATTCTAAGGGTGCCTCCCTTAACAAACTCCTCCAAGAAATGGTCAGCAAACTCTCACATTAATGACAGGAAAGAGACTACAAAGGCTCTCCTACAAGTATCTTGTAAAGTACAGGAGAGGGAGATCCAAAGACTCCCCTAATTAGAAACACCGAAGTTTTATAAATGAGAGGTTAAATACTTAGAAACCAAATTAACAGTTGCCATGAAACTGTAAATCTCTACATTCACAGAGATCTAAAGACATATAATATCTGCATATAGTAGTTTATTCAATTTTCTAAACCTAATTATCTTTACAAAGCAGCGGAGAATTCAGGAGCATCATGATGCAACACTGGTCTATATAAATCTGAAGAACCATGTGGGCAATCATTGGAAACTTGTCAGAATAGCAAAAAGTATTTTTATCCTTAGAACTTTTGGATCCTTGCAAGTCTGCCAAGGTTCCTTCTAAATAAGCAAATGATATGGTAGATAACAGAAGAAGTCAATTAATTTTTTGTCTGTTTTGTTTTGTTTTTGGCAGCTGGCCTGTACGGGGATCTGAACCCTTGACCTTGGTGTTATAACACTGCTCTCTAACAAACTGAGCTAACTGGCCAGCCCAAGTCAGTAAGTTTTGTCAATACATTCTAAATGAGTTTTGAGCAATATAATTTCTTCAAGACCATTAGCTAAAACAAAATACGGTTTTCAAATTTTTCACTCAAACAAGCTAGTTGTTTTTTGAAGCAACTGAATTTTAATCGTCAGGCAGAGAATAAAAAATAAAGTGTTATTGACTAAATTTTAGATTTAAAAAATTGAATTTGTGTCTTGATCTAATTTAAAAGCTGACTAATAGGATAATCTATTGAATGTACTACATGTATTCTCTAAGTTTATCCAAGAGAATGGTGAAGCAAGTACCTCCAAAACTCCTCTTTTCCATAAAAACAATGACAACACAGGCAAATATTGTCAAAATCAACTTCCTCAGAATTCTGAAAATTAACTAAAGGCTTGCAGCAATCCAAAATGAATGTATTAAAGAAAAATGGCTGACTTTCAGTAAGAACAGCAAGCACTGTGGCAGTTTTAACTTACCCTAGTCCCTCCCTCTCTCCCCAGCTCCACAGTAGCTTGAAAACCAACAGCCTGCAATCACAGCTGCAATCATCTGGCAGCCACTGGAAGGGACAAAATCGGGGTAGAACTACTTCAAAGCCCTATTCCCAGAGAACTGCCATTATTTCATCTGTCTGGTGGTTCCCTGGAAGACTCCATTCACAAGGCTGTCTTTATCTGACCTGACTCAGAACTCGCCCAGTACAAACAACCTTTTTCCTGAGGGTGTTTGTCGAAAATAATAAGAGGCAATTGTTTAACATCAAGGCTGCCTAAGGTGGTGGATGACAACAGGTGGGACAAACAACAGGTTAACCAAGAAGCTAAAAAGGAAAAGCTGTGAAGTAAGAGGTCCATGGGGAATTTGATACTACCCTTGTTCTTAGCCAAACAGCTGAAAAACAATCCATGGGGAGTTTTCTAAGTTTCCACATATTCCTGGAAATCTAGAAGGCCACAAGCTTGCATAGGGCTCTGTGCACACTCAAGAAAGACCTGAAAAGGCCCTAAACTCTTGCCTCTGTTTGATTATGAGACTACAGGTCCAGGAAAGTGAAGGCTAAGGTAATGTTATTAACTGCCTGGCTGAGTACTGAAGGCCCTCTGCAATATGCACACAGCACAGAAACAAAGACTGGGGAACTTAATGGTTGCAGGCATTTAAGGAAGTCTCTGTAAGATTATTAGCTGACTGTTTAATTAACCAAGCAGAGACCTCAGTGGCCACACACACACACACACACACACACACACACACACACACACACACACACACACACACACACACACACACACACACAAATACAGACTTACAATTCAGAAAAGTAACTAAACAAAAAACTACAACAAATAGCAAAAAGGATAAACACTGGGCAAGTGGGGAAAATCTGATTTCCAGAGTTGCATAATATATTATTTAAAATGTCCAGTTTTCAACAAAAAAATTACAAGACAAGTAAAGAAACAACAAAGTATGACCCATACACACAGAAAAGCAGCAGTTAATGGAAACTGTCCCTGAGGAAGCCGATATTGGACTTACTAGACAAACAGTTTAAATTAGCTACTTTAAATATGTTGAAAGTTTATCCAAAAGAAATCTGATTTCAGGCTGTCTTATTAGAGTACAGCCTCAGTGCAAACTTCGCAATTGCCAAAACTGCTAAATCTTATTTCATATCAACTACTGGTATCTTGATTTAGGAGAGTTGGGAATGCAATTTTTATCTGAAAAAGTTCTCACATCCCTACAAGTTTGTTCAAATCTCACTACTTCCATTGTAAGGCCTTCTTTACTAATTCCCCACCGTGGGCCGTCAGAGGACCCATCCTTGATGTTTGCTTAGCTTTTTAAGCACAAAATGCTCCCCCATTGAGCTACAATCCCCTAGAAGTCATAAACTATGTGTAAAATTCTTGTTAACACATCCCCTAATGCCAGACCAAAATAAACAGAATAAAAAATCTACAGGAGCAGAGGAGAGTCCCTCAGTTTGCCCAGGGTTCAGTAAAGGCTTCCATGGAGAGGTTGTTTACTGAACTGAACCAAATCATGATCATTAAAAATTGTAAAGCTTCTTGGTATCGTTAAATAAAACAGGCACAGCAGCTAGGCTTAATAAAACTTGGGCCTAGAACACAGACAGACAGAAAAGAGGTTTCACCTAAAATGCTAACTCCAATTAACTAGCCATGGCTGCCCATATTTTCTTGGAAGAGTTTCAGCTTTCAGTGTGAAAGAATGCCATGACTTATTATCAATGTCTGCTATGAGAAAAGGAGAATGTTGAAATGTGTGCCATACATTTGCTATTCCAAGTTGCAATAACTTCTAAGGTCCCTTTGGACACAATAAATTGTGATGAATTGTGGGAGTTTTAGCCTCATTTATAGTTAGGCAGTCAACTGGTAAAATAAAAGGGGAAAAAATCCCACAAGTTTCACTTGGTGGTAGAATTCTGCAGAACAAATTAGAAGATCGCAGAACAGAGACCAAAGCAAAGGTAATATTCAGAATTACATATAAACATTTAAATCATCATTTAAAAATGCTTATTAGTAAAGAACTGTCATTTTAAGTTTTGCAAACTCTGAATGCCATAATGATTTTTTGATCCAGAAACAGTCTATGCTACTGTAGTGGCAGATTTTACTTTCTACAAACCAAGCTTATTAAAACAAATATTACTACAATGACATTTCCTAAAAGATGTACCCAATATGCCACACATTTAGGGCAATGTTTAAAAACGATAAAGTCCACTATGATATTAGACTTCAACAGATAACTGGAATCTCTGCAGTAACATATTACCAACAATTATTTTATTTATACCAATATAAAAACAGAAGACATTCAGGAAATATGGGCATCTCATGTGGCAAATCAAATACTTTACATTTAATTAGAAGTACATGTAAATTGAATGATTTTAACTAAAATTTGGGTAGAATTTTTATTATCATACTAATGCTTCAATCATTACAGATGCTCCTGGACTTGTGATGGGATTATGTACTGATAAACCCATCAGAAATTGAAAATATCATAAGTTGAAAATTCATTTAATACAGCTACAACTAAGTTACCAAACATCATAATTTATCCTAGCCTATGTTAAATGTGCTCATAACACTTACATTAGCCTACGGTTTGGCAAAATCATCTAACACGAAGCCTATTTTATAACAAAGTGTTCAATATCTCATGTAATTTACTGACATTCTACTGAATGTGTACTTGCTTTCACATTATCATAAAGTAAAAAAAATCTTAAGTCAAACCATCATTAAGTCAGGGATCATCTCTATTTCCATGGGAATAAAATAAACAGCATGGATGAATGCAAACTGTAAAATCATTCAGTCACAGCAATGATAACAAAAATATTTATAGCCCTAGTAAAATCCAACTTCATTTGGAATTTAAATTATTAAATTCTCTTCATCTTTCACTCTGTCATTATTTACCTTGTCATAGTTTGATAAAAGAAAAAGAAAACAGAAGTCTCATTAATTATTTGACTGATATTTTAGATGGCTTTAATAATATACTTCAAATACCTTGGAAATTTCTAATTTAGAAATGATAGTATGATGTTCATATAATCACATTCAGAAACTCTAGTGATTATAAATAATTCACAAAATAACTGAAATCTGAAGGTGAAAAGTAAAGTACAAACCTGCATCTCTCCTTTCTCGTCAGGTTTAGCTGGTTTTGCAGCCTCAGTAGCTGAATTTTTCAAGCTCTCTTTGCTACAGCGCAGAAGTACTTCTACGACATATAAAGGATCCAGTTCACCAGAATTAGGCTAGAAAAAAACAGGTTAAGAGAAGTTCTTTTATTCTTAAAAAACTGGCTCACAAATTTTAAGTTCCACAGGTACAGGAACCATTTTCTCAGCATTTAGCATTATAATTGGCACACACTATGCAGTAAATGCTTATTTCATGAAATAAAGGCTGTCTCTCTGCATCCTTCAACATGTTCTACTAGATGAGAAAACATGGAAATAACTTGTCAACTGTGACCTTAGAAACGTTTTAGTTTCTAAGAATTCATTTATAATTTTATCTAATATTATATCAGAATTAGAAAAAGAAACTAAAAGAAAGTATCAGTTTCAGAAAATGAATCTGTATCTTTAAGTCACCCTAATTAAACAACACAAAAAACAGACTGAGAATGTTATTTTATGTCTTAGTACACTGGCACTTCTATAAGGTGGTCCCATATCATTTTACTAATAAGTCTTTCAGAGTCTTTATATTCTCTAATAAAACCATGATTCTTAAGATCTAAGGACTAATCACATCAATTGTACTATGTTTGAGAGCAGTGTCTTTCAAACAGTAATAGAAGATTTTTTTATTCAGTAAAGTTTTCCTCCCTACTTTTTTTTTTTTTTTTTCCTTTTTTCTTTTTTCGTGACCAGTAACGGGATCACAACCCTCGGTGTCGTGCCTGTACCGCGACCGGCAACAGGATCGCAACCCTCGGTGTCACGCCCGCACTGCGCTCAGCCAGTGAGCGGACCAGTCTCTATATGGGATCCGAACCCTCGGCGGGAGCGCCGCTGCGCTCCCAAGCGCCGCACTCAACCAAGTGCACCAGCAGGTCTCTATATGGGATCCGAACCCTCGGCGGGAGCACCGCTGCGCTCCCAAGCGCCGCACTCAACCAAGTGCACCAGCAGGCCGGCCCAAGAATTCCTCCCTACTTTTGAAATAAAATATTTGAATGATCTCTTTTGCATAAAATAAACAAAAGGAAAGTTATTTTGATTGGGGGGAACACGGCAAAGATCTGACTGCTTGGCCTTCACCCAGAATAGTTCCTATTAAAAAATAAAAATCTGTCAATAAATGACAATTAATCCATATCTATAAACTATTTCTGCAATAAATGACCAATTGTTTAACAAGAGTAAAAGATATTTCCAAATACCGACCAACCAAAAAAACCTCATAATCACAATTATTTTAAATCATTGAGTTCAAAGAAAGCAAAGCTCCATTTTACAATGCAAAAGGAAAACTAGCTTTTCCTCAGTTTATGTTTTTTCCAAAATACGGTTATTTTTAAAAAAAGTTCAGAACATTTCTCAGCTTGGTTTAAAGACAAAGCAAAGATGGGTAGTATGTTCAACTAGATGATATCTGTCTGTGGAGATTATGTGTATAGACAGCTCAGTCATTATAAAATGAGTTTTATAAACAATGACCTAAACGAATAGTTTTGACCATCTGTCAACTCTTTCTAAAGAGCCAATGATTATAAGGAGACTCAGTGATTGTCATATTAGCTTTGCAGAGGGGGGGAAACCCTTCGGAGGAAGATGCATTCCATAATTTGATGAAAAAATTAACTCTCAAGTGTTAGGAGACTTGTGAGTATCTGGAAAAAAATAAATGAAGGCTATGAGCAGTCTTTAATGTAGCTGCATAATCTAAAACTCTATTGTTTGTTTAGTTACAATTCTGTAGATTTTATTTGTACATTTAATATTCTCCATCTGTAAGATACAACAATCACAGACATAACTATAAGAACTCAAGCAGATTACCTACCATACATAAACATCTGTCTTTGTAGAACTACCAAATCACTTATAACAACTTTATGAAAATATCCTCAAGTGTTACTATGGAAACACATTTGAAAGCCTTCTTCATTGTAACATTAAATTAAAATTGCTGTTAAAAATATCTCCTGAGGCTCTTTCTGCCATCTTTCTCTGCTGGTTACACTGGCAAATTTGAAATCATTGATGATCACAGAGCTGGGAAAATTGTTGTGAACCTCAAAGGCAGGTTAAACAAGTGTGGAGTGATCAGCCCCAGATTCGATGTACAACTCAAAGATCTAGAAAAATGGCAGAATAATTTGCTCCCATCACGTAAGTTTGGTTTCATTGTACTGACAACCTTGGCTGGCATCATGGACCATGAAGAAGCAAGACGAAAACACACAGGAGGGAAAATCCTGGGATTCATTTCCTAGGAATGTAATACCTATGTACAAATAAGATGCCTCAGTGGACCAAAAAAAAAAAACTGAGATTATAAATTTTTTTCAGCTAATTTATTTTAGTTCTGTACTCTATAAAGATGGATTATAATCTGTCACATAAGCGAAAATAACTTTTATTTAGCTTTCCAATAATTGTTTTATCTTAAATTCTTTAAATTTTTGTTCATATCTGAATTTTTATTTCTTAATCATATAAATGAATTTTCTTTTCACTAACTTCTCTTTATTCATTTTAAAATGTGGCTAATTTCTCATTATAAATGGAAATCACCAAATTAAACACAATTTTGATAATCCCAAACTTGTAGAATTAAAGAAATAAACAATATGAAATAAATATTCACAAGGGCATTTTTATGTCTTAGAATTCTTTCTAAGTGTTTTCTCCCTCCACCTCTGGCAAACACTACTGGCTACAAACATTTTGGGTTAGTATTCTCACCTAGATTACAAAGTTAATAAAACATACTTCACATTTTTAGTGAACAAATGCAAGTAGCTCAATGGAAAAATCAGGTTCATCATCAATTTAAACAGAAAAAAATGAATGTGCTCCTCTCTAGTCCTCATTTCATGAACTGTCATCAACTAGTTCCTTTTATACATGAATTAAAGATCATCAGAGGAAAATAATTTTTAAAAAGTTTAGTGTGTGCATGTGACATAAATGTAATTATATTAGCTATAATTTTTCTCTCCTGAAAATGTAAAACCTTAGATTGACTACTGGCATCACAACATGAGGGGCTCCTCAAACCTGCTCCCTAGTGGAGCGTATTATGAAAAAAGTGGAGAATATTATGAGAACACCAACCATTTAAAGTCTGTGGAAATGATCCTAAGGGAATATCAAATGAAGAAACATCTAGTCAAAAAAATCCACTAAAATTCAGTAAGAACAGCAAAAGTCTGTGATATCTGAACCAAGGCCAGTCCCTCTCTCACTCCTCCCAGCTCATCAAGGCAGAAACTTCAGGGCTGGGCAATTACCACAGCTAGTTAGAGCATGATACCACAACAAGGTCAGGGTTTGGACCCCCTTACTGGCCAGCAGCAGTTTAAAAAAAAAAAAAAAGAAACAAACTTCAGACTGGTGAAGCCAAAATTACAGGAAGGCTTTGCTTTCCTGCAACTCTCAGCTGGGCTCGCTTTCCAGGAAGGGCAGGATGACAGCATTTCTTATCCTGCTCCCACCTACCTGTTACTTAGGCTAAATTCTGGGCTTGTGAAGATGAGAGGTAAGGGCTCACTTCTTCTGCCCAGCCTCCAATGGTTAGCCAGAGGCTCTATTTTAGGTGTGGCACTGATGGGAATAAGGGCATCAATAGCCCTTCCCCTGACTTAATAAGGCACTAGTTCCATGCTGGGAGAGGCAACCTGAAAAGACCTGAGGCTACCACCCCATCCTCCATCTAGCCCTCAGCTCCAAAAGCAAGGGTGCCATAAGAGAAAATTTTGCCATTGTCCCCACTCTCAGCTTTAGAATTTTGGCTCAGATTTTGCCTGGAGGGAGAAGCAGGCCTTAAATTAGATAGCTCTGAATATTTTCTTGTTCGAGCCTACAGGAATTCTCAAAAACAGTGGGGGTTGTGGAGAAAGACAGTTATTGGTAGATTTTGTAGATTCACTAGAGATACACGTTAAATTGTAGGCCAGCTAGTTTGCGGGAGAGAGAACCCGTTTTTTTTTTGTTTTTGTTTTGTAAGGAAGATAGCTGGGAGCAGTCCTTCTGCTAGTACAGCTTAACTGTTGAGTATGTATAGCGAAAACTGTAGTCAAAAAGACCCCTGCCAAAAGCATTGCCAACCCAAGGTGTTTGTGGGCATATCGAAGGCTGTGTCACCCACACTCCAACCCCAGGAACAAAATAAAAGGCTTAACACTGGGTTCTGGGGGTTGGGGGATGGTGAGTGGGGCAGAATAGATTTCACTCAAATAATCTAGCTAGTCAATAAACAAATAAACAAGCAAATAACAACAATAACCTGCAAGGGGGGATGGAGGAAAAACCCAGAATTACTATATTATCTAAAATGCCCAATTTCCAATGATAAAAAACGAGACATGCAAGGAAACAGGAAAGTAGGAATTATGACCCATATACCAGAAAAAACATGCAACAAAAACTGCCTGTCAAAGTAACCAAGATATTGTATTAAACAGAGACTTAAAAGTAGCCATTAAAATACATAGAAAGGACTGAAAAAAAATCATAATTATAGAAGTAAATAAAGGAAGGTAAGATAACAATGTTATATCAAATAGAGACTATAAAGAGATAGAAACTATAACAGAGAATGTAAGGAAATTCTGAGTTCAAAAATATAGTAAGTAAAATGACAGAAATAACCAGAGGGGCCCAACAGTAGATCTAAACTGGTAGACGAAAACGTTAGCAGACTTGACAATAGACTGATAAAGATAATGCAATTCAAAGAACAAAGAGAAAGAATGAAGAGAAGTGAACTGAGCCTTAGAGAAATATGAGATATCAATAAGCACAACATATCCATAATGGGAATTCCAGAGGAACAGAGAAGAGAGTGGAAAAATCCTCAAGAGACATAATAGCTGAGAACTTCCTAAATTTACTGAAAAAAAGTAATCTACACATCCAGAAAACTCAATGAACTCCAAGAAGAATAAATGCAAAGATTACAGACAACTTTATACAGATATGTTTATCACAGCAAAAATGCAGAAAGCCAAACTGCAAGGAGAAAATCTTGAAAACAGCAAGAAAAAGACTCATCTCTTACAAGGGGACACCAACAAGATTAACAGCAGAAACTTCCCAGCAGAAACAATGAAGCCTGGAAAGCAATGGGTTGGCATAGTCAAAGAAAAAAAAAGAAAAACCTGTTAACTAAGAATCCTATTTCCAGTAAAGTTATTTTTCAAAAACGAAGGCAAAATTAAGATATCCTCAGATAAACAAAAAGAGAATCTTACAAGAAATACTAAAGGAAGTTCTTTGGGCTGAAAGCAAGTGACACCAGACATTTACTTAAGTCCACACAAAAAAGCAAAGAACACTGGTAAAGGTAATTATGTAATTACAAAAGACAGAAATAAATGAATATTTCTTTTTCTCCTAAGTATACACTGTATTCTTAAGCCAGTAACATTTTGAAATATAGTATATTTGGCAATAACAGCACAAAGAAGGGGGTGGAAGTAAAGCTGTACTGGGCTAAGGCAATAACTAAGACAATAACTTGAATCCATAGGTAGAAATAAAGAAAACCCAAAATGATAAATAAGATGCATACTTGCTCTCCTTTTTTCTCTAAATTTCTTTAGAAGTCACCAAATTATATAAAGTAATAATTATAACAATGTATTATTGGGTTTATAACATTTACAGATGTAATATGCATAACAATACCACAAAAAGAAGGAAAATGGCATAGAGACATATAGGAATAATGTTTCTATATCTCACTGGAATTAAGTCAGTTTAAATCTAAAACTTATCTGGTAACTTAATATGTATATGGAAAGCTTTAGCAACCACTAAAAAAATAACATAAAGTATATATACTGAAAAAATAGTTAAAAAAACTGAAATGCCACATTTGAAAATATTCACTTAATGCAAAGAAACCAGTAAGGAAAGAAAAGAAAAACAAAAAAAGACCCAGAGAACAAAAATTTACATGGCAGACATAAAAACAACTATTGTCAATAATAAAGTTAAATGTGAATGGATTAAGCAACCCAAAAAAGGCAATACGCTCCAAATTCATGTATAGATTCAATACAATACCTACCAGATGGCTGTACATATCTGTGAATATACTAAAAGTCACCAAATTATACACTTTAAATTGGTAAGCTGCACATTACGTGAATAATGTCTCAAAACTGCTTAAACAAAGAAACAAAAAAGTAAAACTTATAGTGAAAAGAATCTACAGCATTACAGTACAATGAAAGTAAGAATATTCTGCCCTACCAATATTCTCTTAAATATGGACAAGTTGTAGAATGAGTAAACTGGCAAAGGCATGCTAACTTTTCCATCAAGGGTTAAATAAATGCATGTATGCTATTTCCTTCCAATATCTTTCAAACACTTTTACCAGGGGAACTTCTAATGTCAACCACCAGCACAAAAATCTGAGCAGGTTAAAAAACCAACTCATCAAACAAAAATAAACCCAAGTGAATCAACCAACCAACCAACCAACTAACCTTCAACTATTTCCTTCCAATATCTTTCAAACACTTTTACCAGGGGAACTTCTAATGTCAACCACCAGCTCAAAAATCTGAGCAGGTTAAAAAACCAACTCACCAAACAAAAATAAACCCAAGTAAATCAATCAACCAACCAACCAACTAACCTTCAAAAGCCTGTCATTGCTTTTACATGTTTAAATCTAGCCCCAATATACTTCAGACCTACATTTTAAGCACTTTCCATGATTATCCCTAATACCTTTTTTGATGTTATTCCTTCCATTAACCTGAAATGTTCTGGAACTGCTGCACACCACTGCTCCTCCACCAATGTATACCCATCAAATGAAACTCTACTTCAAGGTTCCCTTTAAAATTTTAAATATTCTCTTCCTTCTCAGATGCCATCTCCACTAGTTCATACATAACTAATTTCTTCCTCCTCTCTGTTCCAAATGCACTGTGCCTATATCTTTACTAAAGTATTTATCACATTCTGCCTTATATTTTCATTATCTGCTTGCCACTGTTTCCAACAAGTGAGCACAAGAATTTTGTGTCTATGGTCAATGAATGTTTGATAAATTGGAATAAAATGAGATAATGAGTTTGATAATAGTTCAAAAAAAATCGTATAAATTAAAAATTACTAAGTTAATAATTCATCAAAATGGCAGTACCAAACTAAATATCCTTAAGAAGTTCCTCAGTGAGATCAATCAAAGATCATAAATCAAAACACCCATCACAAACCTAAGACCTTAATTTTTTCTCCACAACAAATGGATTCAATATCTCAAAGGTCACTTATATATTTCAGGACTAACTTTCAATCCCAAAGCTTAGTTCCTAACTGCCTCTACACATAGGTGGGATGAAAAAGTTAAAGACCAAAAATCATAAAATCTATCTTAAAAGAACTTTTACATTTAAAAGATAAGGAAATATAGGCATGAAGACACAAAATGTCTTGGAGGAGGTTACTTACTGGCAGATAACAGGATGGTGCCTACTGCAGCTAAAGAAAATATAATAGGCAGGATGGCTTAATTTCAAGATAGTTACTCTTCTAACAAATTAACAAGATCATCTTTGATTTTATATATAAGTAATCTTTTCAAAATATTTATATAAATAATGACCAAAATCAACTTTATCATTGCCTCCACTTAGACAGAATAAGCAAAACTAAACAGCTCTCAATTTCTTTTCTTTGTGTCTCTAACAAATACCTAATTGAAATTCTAATTGTCAGTGTGAGAAGCTGATTTTTCCTAATATTCAATTTAAAGACTAAAATCATAAAAAAGACTGACGAAACTCAGAGAAGAAATGTAAATTGTCATGAAATTAAAACTTTTTGTTTTTGTTAGGAAAATAACCATATATCTTTTAAAGACAAAATTTAGGCCGGCCCGGTGGCACACTGGATAGTGTGCCGCTTGGGAAGCGCGGCGGCGCTCCCGCCCGAGGGTTTGGATCCCACATACAGACCGGTTCCCGCTCACTGGCTGAGCGAGGCGCGGGGGCGACACCGAGGGTTGCGATCCCGTTGCCGGTCCCCGGTCCGGTATGGGGGCAACACTTAGGGTTGCGATCCGTGGCTGGACACGGAAAAAGACAAAAGACAAAAAAAAAAAAAAAAGACAAAATTTAAGGTTATTCAAAGAATTAATTCCTTATGGCAGAATTTATTAGCCCTTCTCTTAAGGTAATTCTATTTCTACTTAGACCAATTTCATGAATCTGAAAAAACATTTCACTAAAAATTTATATACAATTCTTTTTTTTTTCCTTTTTGTCTTTTTTTTTTGTGACCGGTAATGGGATCGCAACCCTCGGTGTCGCGCCCATACCGCGACTGGCAACGGGATCGCAACCCTCGGTGTCGCACCCACACCGCACTCAACCAGTGAGCGGACCAGTCTCTATATGGGATCCGAACCCTCGGCAGGAGCGCCGCCGCACTCCCAAGCGCCACACTCTACTGAGTGCGCCACCGGGCCGGCCCCTATATACAATTCTAATTCAAGGACAACAGCTTACCTTAACATTTGACTTTTTTGAAAAATTCACCACTACTCCCCAGCCAAAGTCATCTCCTTCATTCTTTACCTGAGAAGAAAGTAAAGCAAATAAACAAGAATAATGTTTATATCTAAAAGGCAATTTTAGACTTTCATACCCACATTATAGACTAATAGAACTTTTGAATTTTCCAGATAAAATTTTTTTTGAAAGATCACTGCTAAAGGAACAAGGAACAAGATATTAACCCCACAGAAAAAAACCAGCGTCAAGTTTCATACACCCCCACAATAGCAATAATAGGAACCTCTCAATGGGCAAACAAATGCTAAAAATGAGACAGTAAATTTGTTCTGAGACTTTCATATCCAGTGAATTCAATCCCAGACTTAAAACTGCCTTGTTTTTAGATAACATATAAAATATTTCCAGTTATGAAACACTAATTCCAAACCTATCTACTTCTATTTATATTCCCCAAAATGAAAACCAGTGGTGTTTTAAAAGGCTTTCACTTAAGTCCCAAAATTGGTGCCATGTGAAAACAGGTAAAATAATTAACATAGATCAACTGTTTTCAGCAGGAAGCATTTACCAAGATAAGAAAAATAATTAGAATCTTTATCCAAAATATTTTAAAATTCTGAAATATTCAAATATTTTATGAAGAAACAATGACATACCTTTACCAAACGACCTGGCTGTAGAAATGGTAAGCAGTATTTTGGTTTGTGAATATATTCTTCAATTTCTTTACCCAGTTTGGCAAGCTGCTGTCTAATCTTATAATAGATGACTACACTTTCTTCATTGGGAATTACTATTTTATTATACTGTTCTTCTGAGTTCTTTACCTCTGTAAATAAAACACAGGTACAATACCAAAAAATTATATACCTTATGTAAATTGTGCCCAAAACATATCTATTTTTTCCTACTACAATTGTAGGAAGCAAAATCAGTTTGTTACACTAGAAGTTTTGAGGAAAAGTTTCTTGAGATGACTCTAAAACATGTTGTCTAGTTTCTCCCTTCTCCCTTAAGGTTCACCTTCTCTGTTCTCTCATAGTTCCTGCTATCAGTCAAATGTGTCCCCCAAAAGTTCATCTGTTAGAAACTTGATGCCCATGCTAACAGTGTTAAGAGGATGGGAAATCCAATAACGTATTTGAAAGGTATGGCTTTTGAGAGGTGATTGGATGGTGAGGACTGTGGCCTCATGAATGGACTAATGACTTATCACCAGTATGGAATGGTGGCTTTAAAAGGACAGCAAGTGATCCCTGCACCAGCCAACTGTCCCCTCCTTTCCTCCCCCCAAAAAAGAGAGCAAGAGAGAAGGTTAGCTCTCTTGCTCATGCCAATTCTCGCCATACGATACCCTGGTCACCATGGGACCCTGTACAGAGTTCCGCCTAGAAGGCGGCCCTCACCAGATGTGCCCCTGGACCGTAGACTTCCCAGCCTACAAAACTGTAAGAAATATATTTCATTTCTTTATAAACTACCAAGTTTCATGTATTCAGTTATCAGCAACAGAAATGGACTGATATAGTTCCCCAATTTACTCAATGTAAAGCGAGTCTGAATTGGCAGCAAGTTAACGCCTGTCCAGTTAATTCTCTCCCTATGGATTGGATTGGAAAAGGGAAACATTTCTGGAAATTCTAGACGTACAATGTCCAACACAGCACAGTCCTAGGAAATTTTATGTGATAACAGAAATTTTCTATGTCTGCTCTCCAGTACAGTAGCTAGCAGACACTAGCCATATGTGGTTACCTAACTTAATTATACTAAATTAAAACTTTAGTTCCTCAGGTCCACTATCACCAGTTCAAATGTTCAACAGCCACATGTAGCTACAGGCTACTATACTTGGATAGCACAGACATAGAACACTTACACCACTGCAAAAAGTTCTATTTAACAGTGCTGTTTCAGACCTTCTAAATAATATGTGCTTTAACTCAGCAGAGGATCCAGTTTGCTAACCTCATTAGGCTTCTAATACCACCTGGAAGACAAAGCATATTTACCTCTGTACTTTGTTGGTGGCCAAAACTTTAGTCCCTTTTGGCAACTGTCCTCTTAGCTAATCTAATTATCCAGGTGCCATTTCTGCCCTAATTTTTGCTTGTAGTGCTGACCTCCCTTACTAATTCATTCCATCAAGCCTCTATCCCACTATTAACAAACTCTTTTTATAGTGGTAAAATATACATAATATGTATCATTAGCGACATGTAGTATATTCACAATGTATGCAATCACCACAACTTTCTAGTTCTAGACTTTTTCACCATCACAAAAGGAAACTTTATGCCCATTAAGCAAACAGTCCTCATTCCCCTTTTCCCCTCACTTCTTCCTATCTTTCTCTGTGATTTCCTTATGAGTTTCATATATATGGAATCATGCAATATGTGGCTTTTTGTGTCTGGCTTCCTTCATTTAGCAAGTTTTAAAGGTTCATCTATGTTGTAGTATGTATCAGTACTTCATTCCTTTTTATGGCTGAATAATAATCCATTGTATGACTATACTGCATTTGTTTATCCATTTATAAGCTGACAGACATTTGGACTGTTTCCACTTTTTGGCTATTATGAACACTGCTGCTATAAACATTCATGCACCATTGTATGACTATACTGCATTTGTTTATCCATTTATAAGCTGACAGACATTTGGACTGTTTGCACTTTTTGGCTATTATGAACACTGCTGCTATAAACATTCATGCACAAGTTCATGTTTCAATATATTTCCAATTTTGAATGTGCTGCCAGGAGTGGAATTGCAGGGTTGTATGGTAAATTCCATATTTAATTTCTTGAGAAACCGCCAAACTGTTTTCCACAGTGATACCATTTAGTTATTTTCCTTCTTTAAAAAAAAATCCATCCTAGTGAGTGCGAAGTGGTATGTCAATTTGGTTTTGATTTGCATTTTTCTTATAACTAATGATGTTGAGTATCTTTTCATGTGCTTGTTGGCTATTTGTATATCCTATGTAGAAATGTCTATTCAGATCCTTTGCCCATTTTTAAACTGAATTATCTTTTTGCTGTTGACTTGTAAGAGTTCTTCATATATTCTGGATACCAGATCTATCCTATGTAGAAATGTCTATTCAGATCCTTTGCCCATTTTTAAACTGAATTATCTTTTTGTTGTTGACTTGTAAGAGTTCTTCATATATTCTGGATACCAGATCTTTATCAGATAGATGATTTACAAATATTTTTTCTCATTCTTTGGGGTGTCTTTTCACTTTCTTTACAGTGTCCTTTGATGTGCAAACATTCATAATTTTTATGAAATTCAATTTATTTTTTCTTTTGTTGTTCATGCTTTTGGCGTCATATCTAAGAAATTACTGCCAAATCTAAGGCTTCATAAGTAAACATTCATAATTTTTATGAAATTCAATTTATTTTTTCTTTTGTTGTTCATGCTTTTGGCGCCATATCTAAGAAATCACTGCCAAATCTAAGGCTTCATAAGGCTGTGAAGATTTATACCTATGTTTTCTTCTAAGAGTTATTATTTTAGTTCTTACATTTAGAACTTTCATCCATCTCCTGTTAATTTTTGTATATGTTGTGAGGATAGGGCCCAACTTCATTCTTCTGTAGGTTGCTATCTTGCTGTCCCAGCACCATTTGTTGTAAATCAATGGATAATAAATGTATGGGTTTATTTCTGGATTCTCAATTCTATTCCATTCATCTGCATCAAACTCCTCTATTTAACCTGTGTGCTCCAGTATCTTAATCTGCAAAATGATAACAGTAGCACACATATAGTTCTTTCCTAGGGATTAATTGACAAAAGATATAAAATGTACTTTTCTAACAGTACAGCACAAACTGGAAGAACATTACTTTCGTATTATTATTATTACTGTCAAACTTTTCATAGACTGCTCCTTTAACTTCTGGTCTTTTGTACTACCTTGAACATACTGCATCATCCTGGTTATTTCAGTTTTGTCTGTTTGGTTTCTTTTTTCTGTTCTTGTGACAGTTGGCCACTATGCAGATCTGGACCCTTGACTTTGGTGTTACAGCACCATGCTCTTACCAACTGAAATAACCAGCCAACCCTACCCTGGTTATTTTTAAATGAACTGCATCACTGCTTACAGAAACTGTATTTCATTAGTTATAGTCTAAAATGATATTGATGACAACACACATTATGGCAGTAAACATTATCAAAAAAAGAAACAATTAAAAACCTATGAGAATATTTGACAAACTAAAGTCATTAAGAAGTTATATAAAAATGAAAACTGCACACTAAAATGATAATACTGCTGCCCCACCTAGAATTACAAAGTAACATTGTTTGTAGGAATCAGTGGAACACTAACTCTGCACTGACAGGAGGAGTCTGAGGAGATGATAGACAAAGATATCTGCTTGGATGAGTCTCTATTATCCCCCATCCTGCACCGCAAATCACTTCTGTGCTCAGACCATTTAACTAATGAGTCAAAAGGTTGACATTTTAAGAAGTCCCATTTATTTTGTATCTAGGATTAACTACAGCTGTATGCCACTCCAGAAAGTTGGGTAAGTTTAGGTGTAGCTTTTTTCTCCAAATTAAAAAATTCTGTTTCTCTAATCTTTTCTCAAAAGTTAAAAAACAAAACTGGTTGAATTTATGTCTTCCAAAAGTGACAATGTACATGCAACAAATTAGAAAACAAAGCCAGAAAATGAGACAAAGTTGCCTGTGAAACTCCCCCTATGAACTGAATGAATTTAATATAAGGGTAGTATCTTTTGCACCCTACTCAGTCAAGAACGTTCAATATAAGAAGCTGGTTTCATTGCAGCACAAAAGAGAAGACCCCATGAGCACTGCCAGAGGAAAGCCCCAGTATTTTAGGAGATAGCATGTTAATATATGTCCATAAACTCTTCAGTTTGCAACCAATTTCTTCCTTTTGAGGAGGAGGGGAGTGGTGGTTGCAATTATATTTATATCATATAATATATGCAAAAGACAGATGTGTGAGTGATGGAGAAATGACTTCCATTCTCAGCACTGACCAAATTTTGCAACAGGTTAAAGTGTAAATTGTTCTACTAATCTAGGGCAATACTATCAGTAATTACAATAAACACTGAGCATTTAACATAAATTATCTCATTTAATTCTTATAAACTGGATGAATTGGATATTATCCCAATTTCACAGAAGAACTAAGGCTCAGGTAATTCTGATTCAAACTCATGTATATCTAATTCCACAGCTCTTACTATTAACTATGACATTATTAAAAGATTAAAATTAAGTCTGTATTTTTCTTTTCAGTCAAGGTACAGTAAAATCCTAGAAGTTTTACTCTATGGCTCACCAAAAAATCTCCTGTGGATTTAGTAAATCAAAATGAAAAACATCTCATGTATGTGAACCATTTAAGTTTGTTACAATGAATAAAGCATTGTATTGTGAAATAAAGATTAATTCTATATTTCCAAAGACAACAGTCTACGTTTTTAAATTTTGGTATATTTAAGGTAGTGAAAATAATACCAGGTCTCTTAAAAAGGTTCTATTAGTATCAATAACAGAAGGAAGTATATACCTCCCTACCAAGTAATGAGTGAAAACAGAAATAAACTCTGTTCAAAATGTATTCTGCATTTTAAGGGCACACAGTATAGCTCTTATCACCTCTAACCATCTTCTCTCACACAATGTGCTTGTTGTTTGGTCACACCACTCAGCCCTGCAAATTGTACTAAGGGTGTTTCAATTCCCTCATCATTTCTCTTTCATCACTTAAATTCCTGCCTCTTCCATTAAAAAGTCTGTTACACTTCTGATATTTAGTTTTTCAACAGTTTCACAGTGTTAGAAAAACAGGCTTTGCCCCTTTAAAAACAGAGGTAGAGAGATGCAGGAATAATTCAATTGCAAGAAGATAAAAGCATATATAAAAACAACACCAAGGAGCAAATATTATGTTATCCACATCCTTTTAAAAGGTACGTCAGTACATCGCCCTGTTTTTATATAAAAAAAAAAAAAAAAAAGTTTAGGTTTGGGGAGACAGAGGACATGGGATAGACTTCATAGAGTGGGTGACAGAGTCTTGGTCAAAATCATATTGAACAATCTGTGAGCTCAGCTAATGGGCATAAAAAAGGGATTTAAATAAATGGGAAAATACTTGGAATTTCCCCTCTATTCCCCACTGTGCATGGGGTATCTTCTATGGAACTACAAAATAATGTAAACACAGTTTAAAAAGTAATGTACTGATTGCCAGAATATAAAAAGAAAAAAAGAAAAAAGCAAAGGTTGTTCCCTTGTTTCTCTTTAGTCTCCAAACCAGTCTAATTGCTGCTGTGTGTGTATGTATAATTACCCTACTCATGCATGACCAAGTGTTAACTGCCTAGGAAGAATATTTTAACGTTTAATTCTCTCCAAACCAGTCTAATTGCTGCTGTGTGTGTATGTATAATTACCCTACTCATGCATGACCTAGTGTTAACTGCCTAGGAAGAATATTTTAACATTTAATTCTTTTTAAGTATTAAACTAGCTTGTAACCTTATACCTGTTTCAATGACAGCATCTGAAATTTCTATGAGGTAAAATTAATGGATTTCTTCGTTAGTACTAATCCGATTTCAATACCTCCTTAATCCAAACCCAAAGGCAAAACGTATTTAAATCCTGATCTTGTTTTAGTTTTATTATTATATAATTTTTGGTTGGAAGAGTGAAGATTTATAGCTTTTGAGATATGGTTCTCTGAGACTAGAATCATACTTTCCTATCTCTGCCAAAACCATGGTTTATCAACCAAGCAAAAATGGCATTCAGCACTTTTCAAGAAAATTAAAAAATGCAATGTGATCTGAAATTATACACATGCCACTAAATTTGTAAGGTGTGTTTTAAAAATTCAACAACTTTGCTTATGGAAATTTAAGTAAGTTGAGTCTTAAAACCAACTAGCTTGAGATTTTTTAAATTATCTTTTGTCATCCTTGTTTTTTATCAGTTAGAGAAGTTACTGCATCTATTCTCATCACCTTATTAAAAAAGGGATGACCCATGCTTTAATAAAAAGAGCATGCTTGGTAGCAGGAGTCCAAGATTCCAGTATCAATTTTGCCATCAACCAAGTGTGTAACCTTAAGATACTGACTTAACTTTTCTAGCATTCCCCTACCTTAAAAAAAAAAAAAAAAAAACCCTAAAAAAAAAAAAAAAAAAAAAAGTCAGTCAAATGATTCCAAAACTCTTTCCAGCTCTATGGTTTGTTAAAACAAAGCTTTCCTAACTTCTGTAATAAATAATATCTGAAGTATTAAGGAAAGAGGAAATAGTTAAGATAGTTCATCAAAGTTGGGGTGAGAAAAAAAAAAAAGAGAATTTTACTCGCCTGGGTCTTCTAAGCCTTTTTCATTCCTCTAAGGCACACTATTATACTTTTTAATTTTGGCTACATAAAAAAATAAGTGGAACTGCTCTATACCTTCCTGATAGAAAGGAATCTCAAATTTGCCTTTACTGTTAAATAAATAATGGCACATTTATAAAATGGAAATATTATGCTGTCAGTAAAAAACCATACTTTCAAAGGATATGTGAAATAAAATTAAAAAAAAAAACCAGAATCAATGAGCCAGTGAAAGTAAAGCATCGGGAGTGCCGCCGCGCTCCCAAGCGGCGCACTGTAGCAGTGCGCCACCAGGCCGGCCCACAAGAACTACAAAATGTTAACAGTAGTTGTGTACCTGTTTCTGTGTGAGATTATAAACGATTTTAACTTTCCTCTATACTTGCTGCATTTTTTTTTGTTTTTACAATGACTGTATTTTTATTAATAAGATTTATCTAAACAAGATTTAAAAAAAAAATCTAGTGGGAAAACTTATAGATATAAATTCAGCTTTTTAATTTTTTTATATTACTTTATTTTATTTATTGAATCAAAATTGATTATACATATTTGGGGGGCGCAACACTGAGATATGTTGATCAAATCGATATTATTAGCATATATATTGTTACAAATTGTAATTATTCTTTATGCTCCTTGTCCAATCTCGCCCCATACCCCTCTCCCTTCCCTCTCCACCCTCTAAGTACCCTAGATTCCTTCTCTCCTGAAAGAATAATGGTTACTCTGGTGATTTGTTGCCTAGATGATCTGTCCAATGCTGAGAGGTGTGATCAGGTCCCCCAATATTATCGCAGAGCAGATGCTTCTTCTGTCACTCTGAAATGGTGGAGAGAGACATCCTCTTCTTTTCTCTGCTGGTGACTCTCCTTGTGTTAATGCACTCCAGTGGTTGGTGACCATCTGTGTGGTGGTTTAGCGGCAACTATGGTTATTGCGGTGTCTGTGGTGGGCCACCCACATGGAGGTGATGTTTTTGGCATGCTCCTTGGTGCTTGCGATGTGCCTGGTTGTGGGGTGGGTCTGGTCCCTGGCTCCATACCTCTGGTCCCCAGGTGGGCCACGAGGCGCTGGTGCAGTGTGTCTGGTTGTGGGAGGGGAGTCCGATCCCCTTCTCCATGCCTCAGGTCCCTGGGTGGGCCCC
>NW_007726986.1:157006-157597 GCF_000696425.1 Galeopterus variegatus | reverse complement strand
TCTGGTTGTGGGAGGGGAGTCCGATCCCCTTCTCCATGCCTCAGGTCCCTGGGTGGGCCCCGAAGTGCTGGCCCGGTGTGTCTGGATGTGGACTGGGGTCTGGTCCCCAGCTCCAAGCCTCCGGTTCCCAGGCAGGCCTCAAGGCACTGGTGGTGTGCCTGGGCCGGAACTAATTTTTTGTCCTTTGCTTACTTCTAGAACAGGGAACTTCCTGTGGGAACCAGTACTTGAGCTTGGATGAGCTAGATTGCTGCTTTGTGGTTGAGCTAGATTGCTGCTTTGCTGCTGTTTCCCTAGGTAAAGCTTTTTGTGCAGCTCAGGGTTTAATGGCTGCCCTTATAGGTATTTCCGGCTCTCCAGAGACCTGGTGGATCTGGGTTGTGTAGAAACTCTGATCTGGGCCTGAGTTTTTTCATCAAACTGCACCCCCTGCAAGTCTGCATTCCCGACCAGTCTCCTCTGAGTGGTCCTGTGCTGACTGAGGGACGGGTCAGCTGTCCTTGCTGTGCCCTAGTGTTCTCCCAGTGGGCCTGTCTCCCCCACTGCCTGTGCTCCAAACACTTCCCATGGGATGGGCCCTGCACTGGTCCC
>NW_007726986.1:151968-156713 GCF_000696425.1 Galeopterus variegatus | reverse complement strand
TTTTTTTTTTTTTTTTTTCTTTTTTCTTTTTCCGTGTCCCGCAACGGATCGCAACCCTCAGTGTTGCCCCTGTACCGGACCGGGGACCGGCAACAGGACCGCAACCCTCGGTGTTGCTCCCGCGCCTCGCTCAGCAAGTGAGCGGGAACCGGTCTGTATGTGGGATCCGAACCCTCGGGCGGGAGCGCCGCCGCGCTTCCCAAGCGGCGCACTATCCAGTGCACCACCGGGCCGGCCCCTGATGTTACATTTTTATAGTTGTAAATTGGTTGATTTGTGGGAAAGAGTGATGCTGGGAACCATCTATTCTGCCATCTTGACCAAACAAGTAGTTTAAATCTTTGCTTCTATTTTAACTTTTAATCAGCTCTATTTGATGATCAGCCACACTATCCTTTAAAATAAAGATCAATGCACAATTCTACTTGAACATAGTTACCATAAAACACTTAGTTTTTGGACTTTAGAAAGCATTATCTTAATATTAGGAACTTAAAATTCTAAAAAAAGCTGAAATCAAGTCTTATATTTACTTGATCATTCATAAGCATAAGCTATGGCACTCTTTTTGAATAATGAGAAACGGTGAAATGACAAGACTAATATAGACATGCTTCCTACAGGTCAAATTTTAATATACCAGGCTTTTTGTTACATCATTATTCAGGTACATGAGTTATCATGTGATATATGTCTAAGACAATAAATTATACTAAGTTTGACCTAACTATAGAAAAGTGTCCTGCCAGTGTTTCTCACCTTCACTTTGAAATGTTCTAGTTGGTTTCAATGACCAGACTGCAGTTCTACAGTCCTTTATGTAAGGACCAAGCTTAATAGAGGGAAAAAAAAAAAAAAAAAAAAAAAATTGGCCAAAGCAGCCAATAATGCAGTCATTTTGATATTTAGTCTCTTAGCTAAACTAGGCCCTATTATGGTAATTTTATACTTACTCTCTACTACTCCTGGAATTGCTCTATAATGCTGAAACTGGTAAAAGGATTTTTCCAACATGTACTCAGGATTAATTTCTTCTACACGCAGTAAGTTCAAAACCATGTTGTAGGTCAAATGGAAAGCACTATTTAGAGGATCGGCTGAGCCCTAAGAGAGAAGAAAATATGTCAATTTTGTAAGTTTTTCAAATAAATTTACACAAATATTTCTAATCTGCTATAGTGCTTAATACCTTAGTCTATGTTAAGAAACACTAGAGAAGTGTACTAGCTCTTTCCTTTAGCTGACCAATACAAAGTGGTAAAATAGTTGCTCTTTGGGAAAGTGAAGGGTAGAAAATTACTAGGACAGAAGTAGTTAAAACACTGTTTGCCAAATATGTCTAGCTCTCTGCCTTCCAAGCACATGACAGGATTGTTCCTTCTGGCACCCCAGTGGATGGGACCAATAAATTGTGTAGGGAAGTGACATGTCACTTCCTGGCCAAGTTTTTTTTTTTTTTTTTTTTCCCCTTTTTGTCTATTTTTGTGACCGGTAACGGGATCGCAACCCTCGGTGTTGTGCCCGCACTGCACTCAACCAGTGAGTGGACCAGTCTCTATATGGGATCCGAACCCTCGGCAGGAGCGCCGCCGCGCTCCCAAGCGCCGCACTCTACCGTGTGTGCCACCGGGCCGGCCCCCTGGCCAAGTTTTTAACTGCTGGTGTAAAAAGCTATCTTTTTCCTTCTGGCACAGTGACTGATAATGTTCAAGATGATAGCTGCTCAATCGGATTGGATCCCTAAACAACAAGGATGAGCAGAACCTCCTCTATCAACCTGCAATGAACACGTAGCAGGAAAGAGAAATAAATCTTTAAGTTACTGAGACTTAGGTTTGTTACTACAGCAAAACCTAGCCTGTAATGTCAGAGTACACTAAATTTAGTTCAGAAATGAGTATCTTGAAACTCTCAGTTTTCTAGAATGACATAAAACTGCTAATGTTTTTCCCCCAAATTTACAGACCATTCTTTATCTACCCTTTGTCAGCACCACGCTCAGCCAGTGAGCAAACCGGCCATCCCTATATGGGATCCGAACCCGTGGCCTTGGTGCCATCAGCACCACACTCTACCGAGTGAGCCACGGGCTGGCCCTTTATCTACCCTTTGATAATTCCTTTTTGTCTTCCTAACTGTGGCTGTTACCAAAGAAAGGCTAGGCTATTGACTAGACAGCACAAAATATTTTACTATAAAATACAATAAATTTTATTACAGAATAACGTGACCTATATTCACAACAAGGTTTACAACTAAAATACTTCATTGATACCTAAACTTTTCTTTCAGCAATGTTTCTTCAGAGTATTTTTTAATGCAAATACTTTGTAAGTATGAAAATGATTTCGAGTTACATAGGAGAATGACCAAATTCTTGGAAGATGCATGCAGAAATACTTTAGAAGTGTCACTATGTATGCCATATACTTCTAAATGACATAGCAAAATGCCCAAATATTCTTAGCATACTCAGAGGCTCTTACATTGAGGTCCACAAGCCAACCTTATAGGATCCAGAATTTTAAATGTATGCAGAAAAGATTTTGTAAGGAAAAGGAACACAGTTTTCACCCGTGTCTCAAATGAGGGTATTCCTTAATTCCCAAAAGGTGAAGAGCCACCCACTCCCGGGGGATAATAAGTTCCTAAAACCTTGATTTTTATCCAGTTTTCTTAAAAATAAGGGTCAAAGGAGGGGTGACAATAGCATGAAAATAAGATTCTTTGGAGAAAAGAGGAATTAAACACAACTCCAGTTACTTTATATTTTGCAAACTGACTGACTGCAGACTTTTGTGTTATTTTTCTCTTCTATTATTATCCTCTCTAAGAAATCTGAGGCTTCAATATGGCAAATATTTATTTGCAACTCCATGCTCTGCTTTTATATTCCCAATTGTTTTTCAATATACCCCTCTGAATTCTCAGTTACCTGAAATGCAATATGACTTTTGACATTTTATCCAAGTGAGCCCAGGATAATCCTAACCTGTATTTGTTGTACTGGTGAATTTCACTCTTTCAGTGTCCTAATTTGGATGATAAAATTATATGATTTTACTATCTAAAATGAAATTTATCTCTCTTGCTCTTCCCCATTCCTGACCAACTTTCCCTCTCACATAGATTAATAGTTAATGAATTCCAGGTAAGCAGTTCTTTGCTGCTTCTGCTTTCTCTCTTTTAATCAATTATTGCAGACTCAATATATTCCTCAATATGTCTAAGATTAGTTCTTTTGTTTCTTATCTCTGCCACCACTCTAGTTCAAAGGTTCATCAGATACTACTGACTATAAGCACCATATTCCTAGAATTAACACTGCATTCACCAGTCTTTCTGGCAGGCTGTCAAATATACATTTTCCCACTAACTCAACTTCACATTTGAACAAAAATTATAATGAACTGATTTTTTCCTAAAACTCATATCAAGTATATCAAAAGAACAAACTGCAGTCTTGTGTAAAATTCTGTTTGAGCTAATAGCTGAAAAACCTGTCCAAAAATTAAAAAGTAATGAATTTGAAAGTACGGGTAAAATATAGAGCATATCACAACAGCAAGACTGGAAAAGTTGAATAGGTTTCTGTATTGATTGCTCCGTTAAAAATCAGTTAAGCCTTTCTGATCAAGATGGCAAAATAAACGGTCCCCAGTGTCACTCTCTCCCACAATCAACCAATTTACCATTTCTAAAAAGCAACAACTGCCAAAATGGGACCGCTAGAGCTCAGGTGAAGAGGAGGAGAGACCTATGGAGTACATGAAGGCAGGAGAAGCCACGATGAGAGAAAGAAAGGACTACTCTGACCGTTTCAAGCCCCAACTACTTCAAGGCTGGCCCTGGTGAGCACATGGAACAAGAGCTGGCAAACACCACAGCGGTGCCATTCGTATGAAGTTGCTCGGAGGCTGAAGGGGAGAAGAGGGCCTTGGTGGCCCCCAGACCAGCAAGACCATTAACAGGGTTCCCATGGACCCACATAGGAGTGAGTGGGCACAGACAACTGAAAAAAGGAGCCACTCAAAGGGCAGTGAGTCATTGCAAGGGACCAGTGCGTGGCCCACTCCACAGGAAGTGTTCAGAGTGTGCCTGGGTGGGGAAGATGCATCCACTGTGGGAACGCTGGGGAACAGCACGGACAGCTGATCTGCCCTCCAATCAGCACAGGACCACTGAGTGGAGACTGATCAGGAATAAGAACTGCAGGGGGTGCAGTTTGCTGAAAAGACTCAGGGCCCAGATCAGAGTTTCCACATGACCCCTGGTGTACTGGACCTCACAAGACTGGGAAGTACTTTAAAGGTCAACAATTAAAACCTGAGCTGTACAAAAAGCCTTCCCCAGGGAATCAGCAGCAAAGCAGCAATTCAGCTCAACCACTGGGCTCAAGTGCTGGTTCCCATAGGAAGTTCCCCCATTTTATAAGTAAGCAAAGGACAACGAATTAGTTCCAGAGTTTTATAACTGGTGGGGGCAGCTAATAATCCAACATAGAAGTGAAATAGGGCCGGCCCGGTGGCGCACTGCTACAGTGCACCACTTGGGAGCGCGGTGGCACTCCCGCCGAGGGTTCGGATCCCACATACAGACCGGTTCCTGCTCACTGGCTGAGCGAGGTGTGGGAGCAACACCGAGGGTTGCGATCCCGTTGCCGGTCCCGGTCCGGTACGGGCACGACACTGAGGGTTGCCGGACACGAAAAAAGACAAAAAGGAAAAAAAAAAAAAAAAAAGAAG